>NW_003852465.1:2826395-2834431 GCF_000181295.1 Otolemur garnettii
TGGGGTTTGGGGCCTTCTTATCACTGGTGTTGAAATGCAGGTGTACCAATTTGACCCTGAAACAAAGCACCAAATATCAGGTTTTGCTCGGGGACAGGCACAATGAGAAACCTAAAAGACTCAGCCCTCAGGGACTCTGGGCAGCTAGAAGGAAATAGAAGGGTGTGCAGTACCTAAGAAAGAAGGGATATTGAAAACAAAGATTACGTGGGCGACTTGGAGACCTCTTTCAGTTGTACTCAGCTTTAGTATGATGAAAATATTGAAAAGTTATTTCAACCTCAGAATCAGTTTCTTTTCTTCTGTGATTCTTGGATAGATGCTTTGATTTGTGGTATTAAAGCTTTACAGGTGGATTCTGCCCTTTTCATTTTAATAGAGTCATTCCATTTATTGTGAGACAGTTTGATATGCATCTTCCAAACAAGCACCACCAAAGTCAAGGTACTCCCTTGAGAATGTGGAGAAAACACTCAAAAAAGAATAGTTCCTCTGAAAAAATGTCTTTGCATGGTATGGGAGTTTCTCTTGTGTTTGGGGGGATGTTGAAAATCTGGATTTCAGAAGGTTTTGTGTTTGTTTGTTTGTTTTTTGAGACAGAGTTTTACTCTGTTTCCCTAAGGTAGAGTGCCATGTGTCATAGCTCACAGCAACCTCAAACTCTTGGGCTCACGTGATCCTCTTGCCTCAGCCCCAGAACTAGCTGGGCTATAGGCACTTGCCACAACATCTGGCTTTTAGAGACAGAGTCTGGCTCTGGCTCAGGCTGGTCTAAAACTCCTGAGCTCAAGAAAATCCACACACCTCAGCCTCCCAGAGTGCTGGGATTTCAGGCTTGAGCCACCGCTCCTGGCCTTGAGTTTCAGTTTTGACTGCAGCTCTTCATTTTCCCTGATTTAAATGTCCCCGTCTCAGCTCTTTATGAAGTGTGCAGATTTCCTTACGGGTCTCCTAGGAGTCACTAAGAGACTCGGTAACTATATACCTTGTTGCTATAATTGATGCTCTTTCGTTGCTGTAATTCCTTCTTAACATTACAATTTTAGTCAAGTATTCTTTCCCGCTGGAGGCATTAATTATTGCCGGTTTTGAAAAACCTTTCCTTGGTATGTACATTTTTGCTTCTGGTGCCAAATCACGTCACCGTTTCCTAGTCTTTGTCTAGATGGAAGAATTTTTTTACATGTTTTCTTTACTGTTCAGCATACTCCACACCCTTTCTAACCACTATAGGATAATTTACAGTGTTGCCCGCCAGTCGGAAAGTCAGCATTCTTCATAGTTCCACGCATTTCACCAATTTGTGGTCTTTATCTCAGGGTAGAGGATTTAAATGTAGTCTTATTTGCTCTTTATTAGCTGTGAAATTATTGGTCACTGAGGTTTATGAGAGCAAATCCCCTTGTTAAGGAGTTACCCATGGTTTATAGCGTATCATTGAAAAAAATGGTTATTATCCCGTGACAAAGACTTCATTGAAATATGAAATTGAAAGGCAGGATATTTCTTGAAATGCAGCAGAGTGTTCTGGGAAACATTCTCTTATTTGAAGTTAAGTAAATTTTTCTTTAGAGATACTTTATGTAAAGATATAATTTATGTCTTAGTCCATTCAGGCTGTTATAACAAAATACCATAAACTGGGCAGTATATAAACAACAGAAACTTATTTTTCATTTTTCAGGCTGTTAGGAAGTCAAAGATAAAGGGGGCAAAGGGGCCAGCAGATTCACTGCTGGTTGAGAGCCTGTTCCCTTATAAAAGGCTTCCTCTCTCTGGGTCCTCAAGTGGTAGAAGGAGTGAGATAGCTCTTCAGGCTTCCTTTATAAGGGCACTAATCCCACTCAGGAGGGCGCAGCCTTTACGACGTCATCACCTCCCAGAGCCACCACCTCCTAGTACCATCTCCTTGGGGGTTAGGATTTCAACCTAGGAGTTTGGGGGAACATAACATATTTAGACTGTAGCACTGTATTGTTATCACACTTCATAATCTTCACACACACACGTGTATATACACACATCTATTTCCAGTCAGAGAAAGAGATAACTATTTAATTATTACAGTACAAAAAGCTATGTACACTAGGAAAGGTTTTGAAATAAAATCAATACCTTTCAGCTAGTTGTTACTGAGTCCCCACACAGAGACTATCCCCGTTCTAGGTACTACTAGAGAGAAAGCAGTTAAGCAGATAAACAAATTCACCACTCTCACAGAGCCTAAGTTCTGGAAAGTGATGCAGACTTCACTTCCAATTTAAATATGCTTTGTTCTTCCTCATCTGATTATTTACTACAGGGTCTCATATCCTCCATCCAGTAGGAACCAGTTCTCCAAGTTCAGAGCGATAATTTGTGTTTTTAATGCTTAGAATTATGTGATCTATCCTAAAGTCATCTGCTTCTGAAAGTAGTAAAAGTCCATTTAATTATATAAAAATGAAATGCACTGAAATTTATTATTATTTCACTGAACATAAATCAGGAAATAGATTCAATATACATTACCTAAGGATTGACACTTCCAGCCCCTTAGCCATGTGTTTCCGTAAACGTATTTTCTTGTTCATTTACTGCTACATTTTGAATCGTTGCCTCTGCCCCAGATGGCTGTTGATGTCTCTCCCTTGAGCCTGGATGAAACCATTTCTCTCCAAGGCCAAGAGTTTTCTACAAAATAATAGAAAACCTTGGCCTGACCTACACAAAACACTTGCTCATTATCATATTATATAGAACTGAAAAGCAGAATCGATGGAAAGGATTCAGTATGGTCCCTTTTTAAATTTGAACTTACCTGGTTTTATTAAATACAAGAACATAGTGACTCAGTGTTTTTATGAACATCTTGCTCCCTACCTTCACGCCCTCAAGTATGTTATTGACCCCAGCTTATTGATGTATCTACATTTAACTTATATACGTTGTGTAATTTTTAAAGACTTTAAGTTGATGACTTAATACAAAAAATAACTGCATACCTCCAACTCTACCATGGAAATATAAAATATTGTCTTGACCATGCAGAAATCCTCCTTTAAGGGTAAATTTTAATACTACTGGTAACAAAAGTCAATTTCCACTGTTGCACAAGAATTATGGAAACTCCCCAGGGTGACCCCCAGAATAGTAGGGCATTCTCTCCGTTCTGCCGTGGGGTTCCTCTGACATAAATGTCGTTCTGTGCGTGTTCTCTCAGGAGGTCGAATTGTGCCGTGTTAGCAGTCAAGAGAAGCTGGGCCTGACAGTCTGTTACCGAACAGATGATGAGGAAGACACCGGCATTTATGTCAGCGAGGTGAGAAATGCCATGAGGGGAGGAGGGCTGGGGCGGGAAGGAGTCAAATGACTCACCAGGAGAAAATCCTTCTTCAGACGCTTGAATGTGAAGAATTGGCCATGTTCCAACACTTGTCACTTTCAATTAGGAAAGTGAATTATGCTGCCCAAGTAATATAATTATTATCAGCTTGTTTAATGTGGATGCTTTTCCCCCAGAATCCCAGCAAGGAAAAGTGCAAAAATGGTAACACTGCTTCAATTTGAATAAGGTCCCGTGAGCATTCAGGAAGTCAAGAAAAAATTTTGATCTGCAGGCATCTGACCTTCCAGCCCATTGTCCTGACTTCTGTGAACAGCAGCATTGACTGTTGTAAATTCTCTTTCACAATAATCACGTTTTTCACTTTGCTGATGAGATTGATAAATCTGAACACCCAAATAGTGCGTGTATTAGTTTGTTTTATTCAACCTTATAATCACTTTCCAGAGGGAGGTACTTCGGTGTAAGACACCTTTTATGTTAATTACTTTGAAAAACTGTGAAGCAAGATTTATTAACATAGATGACTTTCTTAAATCCCTAGAAGCATTATTTTATAAGTGGTAATGTATTATTAATTATATATACATAATTATGCAATTAAAAATTGTACAAAAATTATACATAGAAACATCAAAATTATACAATGTACACAGAAACATCAAAAATTATACAATATACATAGAAACATATATATGCCTATATACACATCGAATCTAACTCTAAGTACTAATTGTTCTATGCTGTTCCAAGTTTTCTTGGCCACGATCTTGACAACATTAGCTAACATACTAAACTTTAGCTTCTTCAACTAGAAAGGGTATAACGATGCTTACCTCATTGTTTTTACAAAATTGCTTAGAATATGAAAGAAGTAACTAATGGACTCAGGAAACTACACAGCTCCCTAAGTGCAAACTTTTACCTTTGTCACTTTAAAAAGAATTTACTGACTGGCTTCTCCAAGGGAAAAATCTCTCTGGAGAGGATAATCCCTCGGATTAAGGTGAGGAAGTCTAAGAAACACCTGCTGGATTATCTTTTGTGATATCTGCCGAGGTAGAAAGATAGACGTTTAGTATTAGTTTGATTGTAGTTCTAAAGCCAACATGTTAGGTTGTCAAGGGCTTTTTAATGGGATACAATTGACTGATCATCACTCACTTCCCTCCAGTAAGTCTCTATTTACTATTTAAATATGTCAGATAAGGAACTTCATTTTTCAGGGAAAGCAAAGAAGCCACAGGATCTGAACACATGTGTGGAAGGCATGTCTTTCTTGTACCTCTTGTATATAATTACAGCGTGTTTTGTTCTTGACTGATTACTCAAGCCTGAGGAATTAGGTAGCACTCCTAATAAATAAGTAGTATCTAACATCTGGACGGGATAGACCAACCTCATGCTACACTTGAAATACTTTTCTTGAAAAAAGCTTGAATGCAACAACCTAAATAATTAGTCTGAGGCCATCAGGTGAAAACTGATAGATGGAATCACCCTAAGACTTCGTTCAAGTTTGAAACATTAAAATATTAATAAGATGCTAATAGACCCTTAAATATCTATTTATTCTAAAATGATTTATAGTTAAAATACTTCACCCTCTATGTAAAGTGGTGCTGAGTAACTAAATGTATCAATAGGATTATTTTGTGTTTATTGAGGGATATATATTGTAAATCTCTTTATATATTAATGTGCTCATGAGACAGAAATCCCTTTAATAAATATAGACTTACAGTATAGCTATCAGCTTTTCTAAGACAGCTAGGGCAGGATTTAAAAGTCACCTCAGGAGGAAGTGAATTTTCTGGGTCAGAGAATCCTAGTATTAACATCGTCTCATGTCAGCTGAAGACCACATCTGACAGTTGGGGTGCAGAAATGAATGAATGAATATAAAAAAGAAAAGAAGGAAGGAATGGAGAGCAGGAGGAGGAATGGTGGGGAAAATGATCATCAGATTAAGTTCAGTCGTATTCTCCTTAAACATATTATTGTTTATTCTAAAACAGTTCATTTACATTTTCAGAACCGGTGATTTTTGGTGGAGAAAAATGTGACATGCATTGTCATAAATCAGTAGAAAACTTTGAAGCAAAGTTTGAACATTTTTTAATCATGTTTTTAATTTCTTTCCTTTTTTTTCTTTTTTCCTTTTTTTGCAGTTTTTGGCCAGGGCTGGGTTTGAACTCGCAACTCCAGCATATGGGGCTGGCACCCTACTCCTTTGAGCCACTGGCGCCACCCCATGTTTTTAATTTCTTAAGAGACTATTGTATATCAAGTTGAAGATGTGTGTCCTTTCCCCGACAGGTGGATCCGAATAGCATTGCTGCCAAAGATGGCCGAATTCGAGAAGGGGATCGCATTTTGCAAGTATGTGGTGTGGTTATTTTATAAGTTTCACATTGTCTGTCTGACAGTTTTTATTTTATTTTGTATCTTATAAAATATTAGAGAAAAGAATTTGTCTTTGCTTTTGGATAGTAATATCTACAAAATAAAAAAGCTATCATTTAAAACTCTTAAAGTTAAGGATGATGCCATTTATTAAGAGTTATTAGCTAATCATTAGTAGTTCAGATACAGTCTCTGGAGTCAGATTACCTTATCTCCACTTCCAACTCACCACTTTTCTGGGCACATCATTTAATGTCCTCTCATCATAATCCACTTCGTCATCATAAATATGGTAATAATAGCCTGGTCTTGGTGTGAGTGTTAAATTGGGTTGTTTATGTCATACGCTTAGCCCAGTGCATGGTAAGTGCTCGATGAACAATGGCCACTAGCGCTAGCAGCATCTGTTATTGCTACCTTTCCCAAAATAAATTAGGTAAATATGGATCTAAATGGTCCTTTACTATGTGAAATTCTAGAATTTAGAGTAATTTTCAACTAGTCATGTGTCACTTAATACATTCTGAGAAATGCATCCTTAGGCGATGTTGGCATTGTGTGGACACCACAGAGTGACTTACACATACCTAGGTGACTACCCGCCTGGTCTGGGTGGTGTGGCCTGTTGCTCCTGGGCTGCAAACCTGGACAGCATGTTATTGTACTGGATACTGCAGGTGAGAATTTTTGTATCTAAACATTGGTAAACATAGAAAAATACAGCATAAATATGGTATTATAATTTCATGGGACTGTCATCATAATCTATGCAGTACATGGTTGACTGAAAGGTTGTTATGCAGTTCATGGCTGTATTTACTAATGAGTTCCCGGGGCCAGGTGGCAGAGATCGCGCTATGTTCCCCACATGGAAATGTGAAAACATGGAGACTGATTAAATTTCAGTTTAAGGAGAGAAATGGTAAGCAGATCATCGGAGGGATGCGGACAGGCCTGGAAAGAGTTTCAGGCCAAATCAGAAAGAACTGAAAGCCAGTTTCTATCCTAAACCTACCCCAGCTTGCTTGGCCCTTTCTGAGTCCCTTCCATAAAGAAAGGCTGGAGAAAGACACCCAGGCTCCCCGGCTCCTGTGTTCAGATGAACCCCCAGGTAAGAACAGGGGCCCCTTTCACTGCTGATCATGACTGTGAAGCAGAGAGGAGGGTTTGGATGATAAGTTGGGGGGGGGGGTGACAAGCTGTTAACACGTTCTGCACAACTTTCAGTCACATGCAGAGCTCGAGTCCTCGTTTCTCCTCGCTGGAGACAGACCCCTGGAGGGCGTTTCTTTGGATTCCACACTTTTGGATTTAACTCTCTGCCGAGAACCAGGGCTTCAAAAATAGACAATAGACAAATGTCATCCCAGGCGGGGTGCTCCTTCCCTGTGTAATTACGGAGCCACAGACCATGCCGGTGCAGTGTGACATCCTCACGATCAAGTGCCCAGCCTTCTGCTGTTCTCTGCCTCCCTCATGGCAACACTCTCCGAGTCACCCCACTTCTTCACCTGTTCTTTCTTCAACTACACACCACAGAACCCCTTTCTGGGGTGGCTGTTGTTGTATCGCAGACTCTCTGCTAATGTTCCAATTAGGAAAGAATAAAAAGCACTAATTAGAGATCTTTGGTGTCCCACTGGTTTTCAGAAAACCTCAAGAGTATGTAATTTCTGCTTACCCTAAATGGTGATGTGTAAAAAAAAAAAGGAATCTCATCTGTCATCTATCAAGGGAGGGAGGAGTGAGTCAGGAAACCAAGACATGGTCTGGTTTTCCCATAACTGTTGTGGCTTCTTTCACACCTACTCATGAATCAATCAGTGAACGAAACAAAGGTGTTCAGTGGAAAGAATGATAGGAGAGGGGATGAAAACTTGCAGGAGAGCTTGACTTGTAGTGTAGCCTCATTAAGACACTAAGGCCATTTTACTATTACCCAGATAAAGAAACCTTCAAAAATGTGTTATTATTTTTTTTTAATTTTGAAATAATCTGTACATGTTTTGGTCATGTTGTAAACATTTCCAGTTAAGCATACTGAAAATAATCTACCCTTTGGACGCCCAGGGTCACATTGTACCCAGCAGTCATTATACAATGCTGGTAATGGGGCAAAGTGACTGAAAGGTCTGGGAGATTTGTGCCCAGACATCAGATAACTCTATTTGGCTACGTCTTCTGATGGACTGGGTCTATCTATCTTGTCATTTTTCTTCCTCTCCTTTTTGGGGTTGCCAGCTGTCACTTCTTCCCTTCACCATCAACTCCCCACACCTCTCACCTCCCGCTGGCTGTCCCTGGC
>NW_003852465.1:2835043-2837560 GCF_000181295.1 Otolemur garnettii
GTTCTAATTTTCAGGATGACCTGAATGGAGTATGTGCATGGTCTTGCCCTCATCGTGTAGCTGAACTTTTCTTAACAAAGCATACAGCGGGTCAGTTAGGTGAATTCACCCAGTGACATCACACGTACACACACGTACACACACACAGGGACTGACATAGGGTGGGGATCATGGAGAAGAGAAGCCAGGAACCAACTTCCTGAGACCATTTCTGATCCTTTTGCATCTTTTCGTCTGTAAGGAAAACTCTTCATTTCTTGACAGTTCTGACTGCTGCGTCATTGCTGGAGATTTCTATCAAATGTGTCCACAGGAATTAACCTGAGGATATTCTCTCACAAAGCTGCAGAGCTGAATGAGGCATTCCCACATCAGAGAGCAAGAGTTAAAACATCACATACATGACCAGCTTTTAAAAAATCACATACATAGGGTAGTGCCTGTGGCTCAGTGAGTAGGGCACTCGCCCCGTATACCGAGGGTGGTGGATTCAAAGCTAGCCCTGGCCAAACTGCACACACACACACACAAAAATAGCCAGGCATTGTGGTGGACGCCCATAGTCCCAGCTATTCAGGAGGCTGAGGCAAGAGAATCGCCTAAGCCCAAAAGCTGGAGGTTGCTGTGAGCTGTAACACTACAGCACTCTATCAAGGGAAATCAAGTGAGACTCTGTCCCTAAAAAAATTCTCATTTTCTCCTTGAGTGACGAGCATGTAGTAGTCTGTGTAAACAGCTGAATCTTATGTCTGCCAAAACATAGTCATGTTCCTGAGGACCATTCCTGACAAACTCTGCAAGAACTCAAACAGTGAAACAATAACACCTCTGATGAGCTCTCTCTGCTTATCTCTGCCTTACACACACTTTCTGGTCCTCCGTATCCTTTTTCTCTGTTATTTTCTCCCCTTTGGAGAGATACTTCCCATTTGTATTCTTTCCATATCTCTGTCTCTATAGTTCACTCACCATCTCTGTCTCCTTGCTGAAATATAAACACAGTTGAAATAAATCTTTCCTCTTTTGCCTAAGAGGCATTTTTTTTTTCTAAAAAAATTCAATAGAACGTTGGATGTCAAGAATTTTAGTTGCCCATCTGTCCCTGGTACAGTAATATAGGAAACCTAAAACTTAGTATGCTCAAACGTAAAAGCTATATTAAACCACTTCCAAGCTTTTAGGGTTGTACATACATGCACAGTCTGATGCACACACAGGAGATGGGGCCTAAAGTGAGATTTTGGCTGGTTGTTCTATTTCAGTACAAGGGTACTTCTAACCCATGGCAATATCCATTTTGAAACTAATATTTTTTTGCATGCATAGAAAATAAAATAGGTATGTCATCTATAAGGATTTTCCTCATTTATAACAAAACTTACATGTCGTCTTTCTCTTGGTTCTCTCTCCCTCTCTTTTCTTAAAAGGAAAGTCCCCCATTAAGGGTGGCGACATGACTACTCCCTGTCCCCTGCCCTCCTTGCTGGGTCCTTCACTTTTATAACTGGCGTTTCTCAGGCCCCGCAGGCTGCTTTCCCACAAAGAACTAGAAACCATTATTTCAGGAACAAGAGCAAGTGAAGGTTGAAAGTTCTGATTGCGTCCCTCAAATCCTTTCATTCCTAAGAGGCATCTTTGCTGAAGCCCATGGCTACATTTCTTGAGGACGATAGGATGTAGCAGTCAGTTGGCTAAAGTGGCCCTCTGCCCTTATTTTTACAAAGAAACCATAAATTACATTTTAATGCCCAACTTCTGTGACAGATTCATCCCATCCCAAACATAATCCTGAATGTAAAATGTGTCTTCAACTGCTGATCTGTCCCCTAACACAAGGACTAGTGGCCAGAAACCAAGACATATCTCTGATCATTAGGCCAAGACAAACGCCACCTGTAAAGGAACTAAAAGGCAAACACAACCGGACTGTTCCCTGATGGCCCTTGAAGAGTTGCAAATTAGTATGGGGTGGACCTGCCTTTTAGGAGAAAATCAGGTTTACACCTATGGATTCAATTATTGCCCATGAATTTTACTGCCTTTGATTAATTTATCAGGAAAAAGTCTTGTCTTTGCTGATGATTAAACTGATAATGATAATAGTAATAATAACAGTAACATCAATAATAATACGTGCCAACATGGAACACCCTGTGTGTATCCTGTGCATATATTAGCTCCTTTAATCCTTATAAAGACCCCCTAAGAAAGTCACTATTATCACCTTCACTTTAAAGCAGAGAACGTAATAGCAACATTAGACGAACATGGATAAGTATGTAGATTAATGGCAAGCAAAATTTAGAGGAAGAATGGGGAATGGGGAAGGATAGATAGATAGATGGATAGATAGATAGATAGGGATATATATACTTGAGTCGAGAGAAACCAGGGGAGAAAAGAGTTAGAATTATAGTTAACACAAAAAGATGAAGATAAGCTACTTGGGATCATTCAACCCAATTCTCTTAGGATCAAAGGTAGCTATAGTGAAGGGAAGATGAACAATTAAGTCAG
>NW_003852465.1:2837841-2858392 GCF_000181295.1 Otolemur garnettii
AAAAAAAAAAGGAGCATGCATATGAAACTTATAAATGCTCAATTCCCGTTTACACATATAAGTGAGCAATGAAAGTGATATTCATTTTGATCAGAGTAACGAAACATTCTATGTGGCTGTGTGATTTTTTTGATTTTTTTGATCAGAGTAAGAAAACATTCTATGTGTGTGATTTTTTTTTTAGCTTTTCTTATGCTAAATATATATATAAGAGTCTAGGAGTAAAGATCATTTATTAGGATCCAAAGTGAGATTCCTGGGCTTATTTTCAGATAATTGTGTCTCTCCTCGTGTGTCAGCTACAATCCCTGAGACCCACAAGGGGAAATCTCAGGAGTCTACTTCTTGGTTTTAAGCAAAAATACTTAGTGAGAGATGTTATATTAATTATTGAAAAATGATCAGTGCAAACACATTTTCCACCCATTGACTTATTGAAGTAATTGATGCACATTTTACACAACTATTTGACCTCTTTCATCAGAATTTCTATATATTTTGATTATATATTATGGATCAAAATGCTATTGGCTCTCTGGATTTGAATCATCACTAAGAGAAAGCAATTTTTTAAATATCCAAAGGAAAAAAAATATGTTAGCAAAGACCTAACTAAATTGGAACATGAAACTATAGTTTCAAATGCAAACTTTTGAAGCTTTATTTACTCTGTCTTTAGAACTTAGTAAAGAAGATGGCAGTACCCCGGGAATCTTTTCTGTGTAATCAATAGTTTACTCAGGCTTGATTTCTTTCACACATCATTCTTTTAAAAAGCCAGTTTTGCTCTACGGTACCTTTTTAAATTTTTAACTGTACCTCAGAGATGAATCTTAAGATGTTTCCTTAGTTTTATTGTTTGAGGAAACGGATACATCTCCAAAAGGGACTGGAGTACTGACGGCAGCCTTCCTGATGAGCCGTTTTTTCTTTTGATTAGTTAAGCACCGAGAGATGTCCTGACAATGATGTTTGGGCAACTGAGTCAGCCACACACACAAATATGAAATGATTAAATGAAAATGCAATCAGCAGTGGCCGGGGAGCCTCGCCTGGTGAGAGATGATACCTCAGCTCTCTAATTGGCTCGCAGCAAGCGTGCAGGATGACGGATTTCGGTTGTGGGATTGCCAGCCCTGCCTTCCCCAACACTATTATCTCAGAGTGACACTTCCATTACTCTGAGCGGAGAAAGATGAACGTCACCTGTCAGGGGCTGGTTAATTGTGTTGCTAGATGTATGTTGCCGGGGCGCAGGTTGGACATTTATGAACATAACTGCTTCCTCTGATGTTCCCCATCCTTCAGGGATCGATATGGCTCTTACAGTAAGCGCGTAATTGAGTGAAGGCGCTCGCCACCGAGGGGCTGAAGATGAGCCCATTGTGTGAGCGTCATTGTCCATACATTTGCCATAAATGAGCTGATATTTGCCATTTATTGTGTGCAGCATTGTGGAAATGGAAACTAATGTGCCACTCTCATTTGTTTTCTAGATAAATGGGGAAGATGTCCAGAATCGGGAAGAAGCCGTGGCCTTGCTGTCTAGCGATGAGTGTAGGAGAATCGTGCTGCTTGTTGCAAGGCCAGAGATTCAGGTCAGAACAGAAACCAGAAGTCTTGAGCCTAAACTTGATAGTCACTGAATTCACGGAGCACAAATTCATGAATGTGAATTTATATTTTTTATCTGCTGTTCTGTATCGAATCACCATCACGGATATCTGTTAAACCAAGTACGGTATAAAAAATATAACAAAAGCTGATCTTTCTCAACTTACTAACCTTATCCAAAAAATTATACGTTAGAGGCTCTCTTTTATTACTCCACAGCACGGAAGCTAAGCTTCCCTTTTAAGGGAAGGAAAAAAAAAAGCAGTCATTATTCCCTCCTCCCATTTGCCAGTTATTTAAATAAATTCAGAGACAAAAAATAGTTGACTTTATATAATTTTTAATTCTGTGTGGATCCTCGCTTAGGTTTCTATTTAAAAATATTTCATTGGTATACTAAGGTATCTTGGAAGAATCTCTAAAGACAGAGACATTGGCCTATCTAGCTATCAACTTAAATTTTTTTAGAATTAAAACATATTGCAAGCATAAGTTGGATCTATCAGGTGTAGAACACCAATGTCTTCATCCTATAATCAACACATTGAATCCCATAATGGCATAAATGTATTTATGATCTATGTACAAATGACTGAATAAAAAAAAAATAAAAAACATCTCATGTAGCATGACACGGTTCCATGTATAGTTACTGAATTCTTTTTCCAAGTTTCATGTGACAAAAACATTTCTTCAGCCCAAAACAAACTGATGCCCTCTGAAGGAATTGTTTATACCTTAGAGAAACTTGTCATGGAAGTCGAGGAAAGGTAGTGGTAGGAGAAAAGTACTATCAGTTCTTCCTTGTATATCCTTTTTATATCCCACGGCAACGCAGAAAGGACGACACATTGTCACCAGTCTATCCATCTGTCACTAGTTTGAGTAAAGTTGGTTCTATTGCCATTTGTCTCCCAGGTTATTGATCTGATATTTTTCAGACTCAGTAACTATATACTATCTATAAATTACATTGAGTAAGTGTATTTCAGCATCAGACCAAGTCCTAACTGGAATATCGTGGTTATAAAAGATCACCCTTCCCGCATATATTTTCTTTATGCCCTTGACCATTCTAAAGGGTCCCCATAAAGTCTGCCATAGCCCAGGGCACAGTAAAGACACACACCTGAGGTCTCAGGAGTGGGAAACCCTCCCACACAACTGGCTGGGCTGCCTATGGGTGCGAGTGAGGTTTTTCAATACCTATGAAATTGCACCAATTACCTGGAAATTTCTCAAGCCAGTTATTTCTTGAAAAAGAAGATAATAAATTAACTAAATACATATTAGTCAAATTTATGGTAAATTGAAGAGATCTCAGTAGCCATCCCTGCTGATGTGACAGGGTGGTTTCCCTGCCCTTCCCATGGAACTGCTAGAGAACCTCATTAATTTAGAATTGAAGCATTTCCTTCAACTCTGCCTCATAACGGCCATAACGGACTGTGGAAAAAAACAGAAATTAATGACGTAAGACCAGATCCTGTTAATCTTTTGTGGACTACATATGCTTGGTAGGACCGTGGCAATTTTGAGTATCTAGCTACACCCCTGACCTTTTCCCCAAGAAAAGTCAGTGTTGAAGGATGAATTTCCAAATGAGGCTTCCTTTCCAAAGTTGATGAAAGGTGATCCTCTGACTCCATAGGACGCCGTCCTGCCTGTCAAAATCAGGCTCTGCGTTAGCTCCTTTATCCTGAAGAAGGCTTCATGCCACTAGAAGGAGGCTAATTACCTACAGGATATCAGATTTCCAGAGAAATCAGGGGGGGAAAAAAGCCCACCATCCTTTAAAAATGTCATTTAAGCACTACTACACACATGCTGTACAATGGGCTAAAAAAATGCTAAAAAGAAAATCTTATCTTTATATCACCCATATTTTTTCACCCAATTTAATTTATCTCATTATTGCATTTCTTTTTTGCATGTGTATTTTCTTCAAAGAGAATGTGGAAGGTTTTTGTCTGCTTTTTCTAGCTTTAAAAAAAAAATGTTTTGAATACTCTCCAGATTCTTGGAAATGATCTACAGTGTTGCTGGGGGCAGTATTGTGCATCTGTGCAATATTTTTAAATAACTCATTTCCTTCCTTCCCTGTCAACTCTCTTTCATTTTCTGCCCATTTTCTTCCAGAGACCATTAAAGATATTGCTTTTCTGTTCTATTTCCCTCAGGACACTGGGGCAGAGAGGGCTCTCGTAAGAACTTGGAGTCACTACTTTTGAGATATACCTGGTGTATGTTGTCCCTTGCTCTGAGAGGCCATACATGGCCCCCTTCCCTGCAGACAGATCCCACCGTCTTATAATGACAATCCTTTTCCTGAAGCTCAGCTCAGCGGGGATGTCTGTGTCTGCCACAGTGTTAGTTAGACTCAGACTACCAACAGTGCTGTCTAGGTGAAAAAGGAAATCCAAGGAGGAAAAGAAGTGACCACGAAGGATCCCTCTTTACATCTTATGCTGTGTACAAGAATCCCTCTTTACATCTTAGGCTTTACCTCTTATGCTCTCTTTACATCTCATGCTCTCCAGCCTGGAGGAAGGCCTTATCAGAATGTAGACATTCCTGACTACAGACGACAGCTCAGGAACCTACAGGGTTAGTTAATAAGAAAAGAGTTATAGGGAATCATTAATTTCTACCACTTGTTCTGCTTAACTTCTCCAGCACTTCATTTACACCTTAAAAGACTCTGTTTCGTCCTTCCCTATATCAGTGTTAGGAAATATTTCCTTGTGGCCTGATGAAAGAAAAATTCCTTGGTTTGCTTATAGAATGGAAGGATATCTACCTTTAAGTAACTTGGAGTCTGGCATTTGCGGCTTTATGACATTTGAAAGGGATTAGGGAATGTAAAGTGTAGACAATTATAAATTTGGCTAAATCTACATTTTGGGGGACCAGCATAATTACCAGATCTCATCTGCATATCAAAGTCAGTGGTGGAATTTGGTCAAGTTATTCAAGCAGCATTAAGATAAATGAGGATGGATAAATATGTCATAGTTTTGGCCCCAGTTAAATTGGAGGTCATTTAAGTTCTACATAGCCTTTAGTAGATATCATAACATCTATGATTTGCCATTACATTAGTTTATATATATACATATATATATGTGTGTGTGTGTGTATATATATCATTTTAAATACAAGACTCTCTTGGTACAGTTTAATGTCATTTCAGGTTTGTGCTTGTTTTCAAACTTTAGAAGTTTAGTTATCTTAAAATCTTATTTTGCCCATTTGCTGGTGGCAAAAACACCTCAAATCCTTGTCTATTTTTACTCCCTAGAAAGCTGCTATTTCGTTCTTGCAGAGTAAAGCGGAGCTCTGACAATAATCCAGTTAATTTAATCAGCATAGACAGCTAATTTACGTAATCCAGCTCCAAAAATCCACTTTGAGGCAAATTATCTGTACTGACTGTCAACCCTGATCATATTAGCCAGGTAACCACCAGTTTTCCACTTCACTTTGTGTTGAGAAGCCAAAGGGATTTGTTAAGTTTAATTTGTGTGAGAATCCCACAAGAATACTTGCGTCCGACAGCCACAAACAAAACCCCACACGTGCCCCACCCCTCTACCACCCTTAAATGTCACAGTCACTATGAAATTGGGCCTGAAAATGAATCAAAATAGACATAGCATAATGTTACTTTTTTTTTTTTTGAGAAGAATGACGTAGAATTTTCCTTTCTTTACAGATAAAATAAATATCTGTAGATTCATTTTGTGGCACGCAGCCATAGTGTTAAGGTGGAAGCCAGCGCCTAAAGATTTTCAAAAAGCAGAATGAGGGTCGCATGAGTGAGTGGGGGGCACTTGGTGTGCAGCCTCGCCGGGGGTTGTTGTTAAGGAAAAAAAGCCCAATTGTCTCCCAGCCCTATTAGTCCCGTGGCTGTCCTTTTAACGCAGGGCCTGTGGGAGGTAATGAGCGTGACAGCTGTGGATTATGCAGTGTGCTTTTCATACATTTTGAAAGAAGGTAATGTTCTATGTCGTGAGATTTACTCGGTGATGAGAGAAAATCTGTAGCTCTGTTTCACGAAAGGATAAAAGGCATAAGAGTCCAATTTTTTTTTTTTTTTATCACCTTTTCTTCTTTCTGAGAGGTGAACTCTAGGAGGCCGGTATTTTGAAGAGAATCATTATGATAAAAGGAACGGGCCGGGCATTGGCCATTTAAGTTTAGCCTATTTTAGCATGAGTTCTCACTAATATAAGATAATGTACTAATGTATTCTTTTGCAGCTGGATGAAGGCTGGCTAGAAGATGAAAGGAACGAGTTCTTAGAGGAGTTAAACTTGGAGATGCTGAAGGAACAGCATAATGAAGCCGCGCAGCACCCAGCCAGCGAGGTGGAGCAGGTGGAGTCAACAATTTGAACTAAATCAGTCAAGACCTGGCTAGGTCTTTTTTTAACATATAGCCATAAATGCAGAACAAACAACAACAACAACAAAAAAAAATCATAGGGTTTGATCACACATCTCCGTAGTGGTAATTTTGGGGGCCACATGATCATCTCAGATGAAGCAGGGAGGATAAATAAATTTTCTTTCTATTAAGAATATCTCCAGTTCGAGAACCTTGGGGACCACTGTTAATATAGTACAGTGGTATTCACGTGTTGATCCAGGTACTAGGTCAACCTAACTGCAGAAATTTAACAGTAAAAATGGCTGTGACTTCTCAAGATGCCAGCTGAAAACAAACTCTATATCAAGAAGTAACTCCCACCCACCCCCCAAAGAGTAAATTTTTAGTTTACAATATTAACGTGCCTGTTCGAACATTTAGGCCATAAGAGGCTGATGACGTGTGGTAAGCCTTCAGTCCTCTTTGTCTACTCAGTAGCGTCACTACACCCATATACCACTGAATAACTGTGGACATTAATTATCCTTGGTCCTATGGCTGCTGCTGAGACTGGACAATCTTTCCCCTATGTGAGATGATTGCTATTATTTTGCTTATGGTCACATAGTCATTCAACAAGAAACTTTAAGCTCCTAATAGGTTCCAAGCTTCACAACACCCGATGCTGAGAATAGAAATAAAAATGAGCAAAATCACTGCTCTTACTTGATTCAAACCCAGTAAAAGACCACAGTGTGGCTTATGGCAAAGTCAGTCTCAAGCTTCTTTTTCCGTTTTTGTTGTTGTCGTTTTCCCATTGGATAAAGATGAGATCAATGTGTAGTAGATTTTTTATGCCACATTCATGTCATTCATCTGCTTGATATGATTTTGTTAACATTTCACTGTCAGCTTACTGATTTGTTTAATTATCATCCTGTTCTCGACATTAATTCTTACCCATCTTAGAAGATAATTAAAAAAAAAATTGTTGACAGGCTGGGAAACATGAAGCACAAACATTCTATCACTTAACCAAGCTAAATAATAAAATATCTCGACATGCTAACATCCTGTAACAGAAATGTGTGTGCATGTGCACGCACGCATACACGCACATGTCTGCATGGTTAATAAATCATTAGATTGGAAAGTACAGAGTCCACGTAGCCATGTGTGATATACTCAGGTGCTGCTCACGAGTGCTCACCGGCCATTTCACAAACAGTAGTTTGTGCTCAGAAGTGATGCTACCGCCATGGTGATCACTTTTCAATATAGGTAGGACAGATTGATATTTTTATGTATGACTTCAACACCAGTCACAAATAAAGATATTTTTGGTGGCAGCTGCTGGTTACAAGCAAAAAAGTCCTTGCTCCAGGCTTTTTCTTTCTTAGACAGAAAATGTGGCCTGATACAGAATTGACAGGAGGATGTGGGAATAAAGAAAAAGGGGGAAATCCTGCTCAGGAGAAGTGATTTGGTGTCAAACGCTACCTACTCATCAGACGTAGTACAAATGGTAGGTCTTCTGAGGTAACCATAGATGTCCCCGGGGTTAGATTCTCATTGTGTGGAGTTTTTGTTGTTTTTTTTTTTAAAACCAGGAGACTGAAAAATGATGAGAAGTACAGAAACCTTTAAAAGTCCTTTGCCCTTGTAAACAATAATACTACATTAGAAATGTCTAGGTAGAAACATTGCCTGTCGCCAAGATAAGTCCACAGGGAAATGATAAGGAGTGGAGTAACATTATATTACAAACTAGGGATTTGAAAATGGAAAACTCTTTTTATTTTTATAATTTCTCATTGACCAGAAACAAAAGAAAGGAAAATTCAATTAAAAAAAAAAATACACAGTAGTTATGGCGCCACCCACATACACTGAGGCTGGCAGGTTCGAACCCGGCCTGGGCCAACCAAACAACAACGACAACTGCAACAGAAAAATAGCCGGGCATTGTGACTGGTGCCTATAGTCCCAGCTGTTTGGGAGACTGAGTCAAGAGAATTGCTTAAGCCCAAGAGTTTGAGGTTGCTGTGAGCTGTGACTCCATGCACTCTATCAAGGGCACTCTATCAAGGGCAACATAGTGCAACTCTATCTCAATAAATAAATAAATAAATATCCGTATGTAAATACACTGTATTGAAAGTTTCACTTTAGATGCTACGCTCAATCTTCTGACTGCTAGTGACAGGCTGTACAACTTCTCCCACAGAATAACTTGGGTGCACCATGTGAACTACATGTAAAATAAGAAAAAGCATACTGATCTGCCTTTCTACAGCCCATTACAAGATATTAGAAAAATACAGCCATAAATAATGTGCTGAATGAACTCAAATGCCCCAACACCACCAGCCTCTGAGGATTTTCTGGCACAGTACTCAGACATGCCCACCTTGGATACTACTGTCAGCTTAGAGGCCAACCCAGAGGAATGTAACAAGCTTTCCATTGTTAGTTGCTTGTTATAATTTTTTGTCAGTAACACACTTAAAGTCAAACTCAGTACGTTTTCTGCAAATAAAGGAAAATATCCTACGGAAAGATTTAGAATCCCAGAACAGCATGATACTCGCTCATGTTCTGTCCTCTCTGATTTGTGTTACACTTTGTTCTGCCATTACTTTTGTGGAAAAAAATAGTCATATGGGAAGACCCCTCTAGGCTTATTTTAAAATATGTTGTATCACTTTACCACCTGTCGCATCTTCTTTAGCGCTAATGGGCTTAGTTATACTCAATCATGTCATTACACCTGCCAAGGGGAAAGATACATAGGTACATAGAGTAGAACAGTAGAACTTCTGTGCGTGGACCCCCCGAGGGACTGTAACAAAGTGATCAACATACAGAGGTGGTCAACATAAGGAACTGGGCTTGCTGTACTGATAAGTGCGTGTGGTGCATGTCCAGTCTGTGAAGAGTAAGTCAACTTCAAAGGTGGTCAGTGTAGGGAGGTGGCCAACAATGGAGGCTCTACTTTATAAGAGTGAATAAAGTTAGGCACAAGACTAATACAGTCTATCTAGAAATGGCCATGTATGATGCATGATAAAGGAGGAAATACTTTTTGCCTATTCACAAAGAAAGCAATACATTATTATCATCAGCTCAGTGACAGTTAATTGTTTTGCACGAAAGCTAGAAATTACCAGGGCATAAAACATATATAGAGATATATTACCAGGGTATGAGACATATTTTGCAGTTTTTGAACCTACCAGGGCCAGCGCCTTACTCCCTTGAGCCACAGGTGCCACCCTAAATACATATTTTTCATATTATGCCTGTGTCTAGCAAACAGGGCTGTCCAGATTTTCAGAAAACTATCATTTTTACTCTCAATAAACTCATTTTTGAAAGAAATTCCTGGTTAAGAGTAGAAAAATCTTTGTATGCAGCCCAAATGACTCCTGAGGCACTGTGGTTGCTTTTGAGGATCATGAGTTGGAGAAGCTATGAGGACGGAGCATGTGTGTCCGGAGATGTGGCCTCCTGGACACCTAAGGCATCCAGCCCTGGAGCTTTGCTTCCAGACCTCTCCGTCACCGAAAACCTAATTCCATCTAGAGTTCAGCTGCCTTGTTTATAGATGGGAAGGTTCTAGGCTCCGGTACATAATGTTAACTTAGGCTTGCAACATTGTGAAGTCTGTCTTACCATGACCAGGGCTTCATGGTCAATGAAGTTTTCTCTGAACTTGAGGAAAATTAGAGGGGAAAAAAGTGATTGTGGCTTCTGGACTTCAGGCTTCCATATTGCTGAAGACCCTTGAGACAGTCTTTTTGAGCATTGTCTCAGAAATGCCTAAAGTCATTTCATGTATATACATTCACCCCAGTTTCCTGAGTAAGAGAAAACCAAACAAAAGGAATCATTTAGTCAAACGTGTCCTGTCATGTGTATCACAGCTTTGCTTTTCTTTATTTCGTGGCATGCAAAGCTGCTATGAGCTAATCATCGTTATTTCTAAAATCATAATAGATACTAAAATTATAGCAGCTTTCTAGGAACCGCCAAGAAGCGCTGTTCCTCAAACAAGTTTGTCAACAATCCGTGTTTTTCAAAGCCATTAATTTTCTTTGTTCTCTCAATATTATTATTTTTTATTTTTTAGCCAAAAAAGCAAGAAGAAGAGGAAGGCACCACAGATACAGCGACATCCTCATCTAACAACCACGAGAAGGACAGTGGAGTGGGGCGCACCGACGAGAGCCTGAGGAACGACGAGAGCTCGGAGCAGGAGAACGCGGCCGCCGAGGACCCCAAGAGCGCTTCTCTGAAGAGCGCAAGGGAGCTAGGGCAGAGCCGGGACACTCTGGGGAGCGTGGAGCTTCAGTACAATGAGAGCTTCGTGTCTGGAGAATGCATCGACTCGGACTGCACTGGCAACCACGATGAGGAGTGTGAAAGATTCAGGCAGCTCTTGGAGCTCAAATGCAAGATTCGCAACCACGGCGAGTATGACCTGTATTACTCCAGCAGCACCGTGGAGTGCAATCCAGGGGAGCAGGAGGGCGTGGAGCATGAGCTGCAGCTGCTTAACGAAGAGCTAAGAAACATTGAGCTTGAGTGCCAGAACATCATGCAGGCTCACAGGCTCCAGAAAGTGACCCAACAGTATGGAGACATCTGGGCATTGCACGAGGGAGGATTCCGAAATTACAACACCAGCATCGATTCGCAAAGGGGAAAACTGGATGACATCATGGAACATCCAGAAAAGTCCGACAGGGACAGTTCCAGCGCTTACAACACCGCCGAGAGCTGCAGAAGTACCCCCCTGACCGTAGACCGGTCCCCGGACAGCTCCCTTCCAAGAATGATCAACCTCACCAACAAGAAAAACCTGAGAAGCACAGTGGCGGCCCAGCGGTCCTCTTCTGGACACAGTGGTAAAGAGTCGGCTTCCGCCAAAACCACAACCACGGAGCCAGGCTGCAGCACGGAAAGCAAGGAGAAGGCTCTGGAAAGCAAGCAGCTCCCTGACCAAGAGCAGACGGCAGGCGAAGCCGTCCCTTACCTGTCCCCGTACCACGGCTCCTCCTACCGCTGCGCGAACATCCCAGCGCACGCCCGGCACTACCAAAGCTACATGCAGCTGATCCAGCAGAAGTCCGCCGTGGAGTACGCCCAGAGCCAGCTCAGCTTGGTCAGCGTGTGCAAGGAGGCCCAGAAGGGCGCGGAGCCCAAGATGGAGTGGAAGGTGAAGGTCCGCAGCGACGGCACGCGGTACATCACCAAGAGACCCGTGCGGGACCGGATCCTCAAGGAGCGTGCCTTAAAGATCAAGGAGGAGCGCAGCGGCATGACCACCGACGACGACACCATGAGCGAGATGAAGATGGGGCGCTACTGGAGCAAGGAGGAGCGCAGGCAGCACCTGGCGCGCGCGCGCGAGCAGCGGCGGCGCCGCGAGTTCATGCTGCGCAGCCGGCTCGAGTGCCTCAAGGAGAGCCCGCAGAGCGGCGGCGAGGGCAAGAAGGAGCTCAGCATCCTCGAGCTGAGCCACAAAAAGATGATGAAAAAGAGGAACAAGAAAATCCTGGACAACTGGATGACCATCCAGGAGCTGATGACCCACGGGGCCAAGTCTCCGGACGGCACCAGGGTCCACAACGCCTTCCTGTCCGTCACCACCGTATGACCGAGTGAACCGGGTGGACCGATTTTAGGAGGGTGCTACCGGTTTGGGTAGAGTATGGTTGCCTCGTTCAATGTGGCGTTTTTATATATATTTTGTGACTCTTTCTAGTTTAAATTTTTTGTAAGCGAAGATACCTGGCAATTTTTTCATTTCTTTCATATATTGGTACCTTCCTTTTGGAGCTAAGATCTTTCTTTAACTTGTGATATATTCATATTACTTGTTTATTAAAAAAAAAAAACACACGGAAAGAAAACAAAAAAAAAAAAAACACTTGCATAAAAATACCGAGGAGCCAATTAATTTCCTACTTTCCTGTGCGTATTGTAAGTTAAAATCCGGATTTATTTCTCTAGTTTACTTACTTTGTACTTTAATAACAACTCGATGCCAAAACGTTTCTATGCTTGCTTAGAATGTTTTCAATCAGACTCGTTAATAATAAATCACATCTTGTTTCACACGTAAAACCCACACCTCTCTTTAACATCCTGTTGTACATTTAACACATAAATGGCTGTTGTCTTTGTCGCAGTAAAAGTGTCCGTGCGCAATCTTCCTGTGGTCCAGAGTGACACTGGTCATGTAGCTAGATAATGGTGGTAATTGTGACAATAAAAGAGAAATAAATTATTGATTATCCTTAATAAAAAGTTATCAAGGAGTGTTTTATTTTCATCATCCACTGTGGTTATCAGATACAAGATCAGTTACTATGTATACAATTTACAAGACTCCTAACTGCAGCTTATAAAATGTGTACAGTTTCTATCAATTTTTTCCAATAAAGTTGTCTTGAAACACTATTCCTAGAGATGATGGTGTCACATTATCCTACCAGGATTAAGTTATATATGGACAGCATCTAACAGATGCTGACTAAACATTCAATAAACATTAGTTTGTGTCCCCTTTGCCTGCTACTCATGGAAGGGAAAGCCAAGAAAAATTTTGAGAAAACCATGGAGAGAGAGGATCAGTGATGCATCCAAGACTGTTTATAACGCTGTCATAGGTGTCAGTTTGCTCTGCCTACCATAACAAAATACCATAGACTGGGTAGCTGAAGCAATATATATAAGAGATCTTGGAAGGAAAATTGATTATTCCCCCAAAGTGTATGAATTACAGGTAAAATGGATATGCATTACATGTATTGGTACACTTGACCGGTAACCAGACCTTCAATTCAACTTTGAAAAGTAATCCATAGATAATATCTCTTACAATGTGTATACATCGAGGGGGGGTACCCTCTGTAATTTTCATAGTTCTGGAGGCTAGGAGGTTCAAGATCAAATACACTAGAGGTTGCAGGTTCAACATCTGAATTGTGGAGGTACACAGTTCAGTCCTAAGTTCAGTCCTCTGTGAATTTATTTAGCTGATCGTTTGGGAATAT
Organism: Otolemur garnettii; assembly: GCF_000181295.1. Lineage (NCBI taxonomy): Eukaryota > Metazoa > Chordata > Mammalia > Primates > Galagidae > Otolemur > Otolemur garnettii. The sequence goes on from NW_003852465.1 coordinate 2,850,891, forward strand.
ATGTGGAGGAACCGTCTTTACAATAATATCAGCATAGTCAACTATAAATGCCTAATATAGAGAGTCAGTTCATTAAAAGGCAAGACTGTTAGATGACTAGATGATAGACTTTTTAAATCAAGCTTTTCATCATATAAACATATGAATCACACTGCGTGTCAATCATAATGCCTCCAGAGTGAAAGGCCAGATCAAACTTTGTGCATGCAAATATGAGTTTGATCAAATTTTCATTCAACCTAGCAGACCGTTTTAACATAATGGATGTACAACATCTGCATATTTCTGAAGCTACTTTCCTGTTTAAAAACCTGCAGTGGCTCCTTCCTAGCTCTTGAATCAGATGCCTGTGCTTCTACCTTCTATTCACAGCACTCCATCCACTGGCATGACTTGCCTATAGTTCTTCCTACCTTCTCTGAATTACGCCTGGCCCTTTATCAGCCTGCGAATTTCCGCTTACGTTTTCCTATGCTATTCTCCTGTCTGGGGGTTTCTATGACAAATACTACACCTCCCTTTGAGTGTGATCACATAGATGTGTTGGCCTGTTTTGATGACATCAGATTGTTTCAGCTCTTTGGCCTATGCTATTATGCATGTTGTTGTTTTACCTTGGAAATGCTATTCTTTTGTTATTTTCATACATAGAATGTACTGTCTTCCTGAACAGATTTTAAGTTCATAGAGGAAGTCCCCCATGTCCCCCTCTGTCTCTGTAAGCTTCTGGCAGAATGCCATTGGATTATTAATGAATGCTAGTGGAGCTAAATTAGTTTATTCATTTATCTCTCTCTCCTCCACACACTGCTCCTTTTGTTACTATTTTTCTTACTTTTTTACCCTTTCAAATTCTCTTTTCTTTTGAAGGGCTATCACAAAGATGAAAGAAACTAATCTTATTTATATGCATTGAAAGCTGAACTCAAAAATTTTAAGATAGTGATAGTAATGGCAACCTAAGGAACTTAGTGATGAAAACTTCATCACTTCTGATTTATCCATTGTTGATCCAGTGAATAGGACTACTCTTCCACGTGTACCTTGAGTTAGCTTTTAGCCACCTAGAGTTAACTTTTGATCTTAAAGGTTTTCAATAAGAAAGCCTATCTATTTTAAGAGCTCAGTTCTTCTCAGACCCAATGGTTATGGTTATTGTTTATCTCCTTGACACACAATTAGGTTTAAATATTCATTTCCTTTGAATTCCTACTACAGATAATATCCTTTGGAACCCACATGGAGGTTTTTCCAGAAGAAACTTGTATACATCTCATAGAATGCAGTGTTTCCAAAACTACTAGTTGAAGTTCATTTTTATTAAGGCCAAATGTGCTTGCCAGTTTCTGGAAAATGTGGTGTTTTTCACGTCCGTATTTATACAGTTCTACATATTATACATTTCTACATTGAGAAATGCCTCTTTTTCAAAAATGAGTGACAATATGAAAAGTGTTATGCTTTATCCCTCTACACATCTTTGTGCGAACCATGCTTTTCAGTAAATGAATAATAAATGTGTTGCTCAGCAAAGAAAAATAATTGGTTTTATGTGGAATATTTTATTTCAGTTCCAAAGACATATGTGAGTGTAAAGAGGAAAAATATTGTACTTGGGCTTACATTTAAAATTCCATATTTATTGTTGCTTTTTATATTCGAGGTGTAACAGACATTGGTGTTGGGATCTGATGAAGGAAAGTGGCAGTGGGTTAGTGAAGGCATCTAAGATGGAGCTGGGAGGCTGTCCCAGCTGGAGTCTCTAGCAGACCTTGCAGAAAATACTTGACCCTAGAGGTCACAACTCCCTGGCTAAACAACCGCCAGAACATCTGCTAACTACTTCCGACTGAACTTGGAGGTTCCCAGCCACAGGCCACCCTTTTAAGTGTTACAACCACTCCTCTGACTCCTAGACTGCTTTAGATGTTTCATGCCAATTAAATAGTTGATCAACAATGTTTGTAATCTCCCCACCCCCACCCGTGACGCCTGCTTTTTCTCTAAAAGCTTAAGCCTGTCTTTTGTTCTCTGGAGCACATCCCAAGATAACTTACAAGTGTTTCTCCTGCCATAGTAACTCAGATTTGACTTAAATATAATCTTTGTTGCTGAAGCCAGGCCTTAGTTGGGTCTGCAGATCCATATGCCAAGGACCTTAGGGGGTAGAAAACAATACATGTTCACTGGATAGTTCTTCACCATGAAGGAAGCTACTGTTGCCATTATATTTTGTGCAGGTTGTTTACTATTAAGGGTTGAGAAGACCCTGCTCATAGAGCCTTTCCACAGCTGATACTGATACATCCTGCTTTAATGCATGTCCTGCCATGTCTCTAAATCCTCCACCTAAACTCAGTCCTTCCCTAATGAGCTGCTGCTCTCTGCTTCCAACTTCTGGTTTTGTGCCACTGTTCACATGGTCTCCCATGGGTATCCCCTGAGCCACCTTAAACATCTCTTTTGGCTGGTCAGTCACAAGGTACGTTAATTTTTCCTCAAAGTGTATCAGATTGTTTCTAGTTCTCTTAAATCTCCTGCAGGCTGGACTGTCACTGTCTCATGTCTCATAACCTCAGCCTGTTCTCTCTCTGCTGCCTTCCCAGCTTCTCCTATATATATATATCAAGGCAACTCTTGCCCTCCTAAGTGTCACTTCCTGTGCTCAGTACCTTCAGGGGTCTTACCCCGAACATAGGGTAAAATCTGAGTGCCTGAGACTATTAATCAAGGATCACTTTTTTTTTTTAATAGCTCTGGAGCTAAAGTTCTGTGGCATCATCATGATTCTCTGCAACCTCAAACTCCTGGGCTCCAGTAATCCTCCTGCCTTGGCCTCCCAATTGGCTGGAACTACAGGAATGTGCCAAACAGGCCTAGCTAATTTTCCGATGTTTTGGGTGGTGTAGAGATAGGATCTCATTATGTTGCTCAGGCTGGTCTCAAACTCCTGGCCTCACCTTCCCAAAGTCTCCATGAGGGCTTGTAACTCAGACCTTGAGTAACTTCTCCTTTGGGTAGCTAAATAATCTGGTGGTCTTTCAAACTAATATTCTTTAAACTTTAATTGAAAGTTAATTAAATTGTAGATTTTGTGAGTTTATTATTTTTTATTATGCAATTTCTACTAATTTCCTTGTCTATTATCAACTTTATATAGTTATTTTAAAATAATTTCTATTAATTTTCAATTAATACATTTAAACAGTACAAAAGGTTCATCAACTAATTCCCTTCTTCCAAGAAAGAGAAAATGTAAAAAAAAATTTTATAGTAAATTATTTCCCACTTATCTAAAGTTTTGGTTCTCTCTTTCATTTTTGTTCACCATTTTTCAAAATCTATGTCTTTGGAGGTAGTTCAAAGTCCTTCTTAATGGACTTAAAATTTAGATGAAACAAACCATTCATTCCTGTAAGTATACATGATATAGTTTCAGAATTTCAGTGAATAGTAACTATAGGAAGCTACCAAAAAAAAAAAAATAACTGGCCAAGAGAAGTCACCTATTGAGTAGGTAAGGACTTTTAGTTAACTCTGAAAAAAAGCTGGAGGATTGGATTGCCATGCATTTTGGTACTATTGTTTGTTCGTTTGTTTGTTTTGAAGGTGTTTTTGTTTACTTGTGTTTTGTTTTTGTTTTTGTTTTGCTACTTCCACCCAAGTCATGCTGCTCGTTTGTAAGGCATCTCCCTGTAGAACTAAGTACATTGCACCTTGCTGATTAGCTGGGGTGGGGGGGGTGTTTCTGTGCTCCTTGTAGTGTCCCCCTCTGCCTCTGCTGTCCGCAGACAGGACTCCTTACAGTTTCCCAAACGTGCCATTCTCACTTCTGGCGGCTCTCCTTATGTGTCACATGCTAGAGAAACCCTTCTCCTTACTCTGTGTCCTTCCCAACCCTCCAGGAGATTGTCCTCACCTCTTACTAACAGCCGTTCTCATTTCTGATGTCATACATGGTATTTTCCCATCCTGTGCTGGGCTTTCCACCCAGCAGTGTCTGTCCTGCTTTTTCCGTAGTGTGTCTGTCCTGAGTGCAGTATGCTGCCTGGTAGTATCGACTGCCACATCTAACCTTCTAGCATTTCTTCCATTTTGCCAAACCACAACTCTCAGGATTTTGAGTGCCATCCATTTCTCACAGACCCCAAACAACAGCGTTATCTACCAACAGACATTATTCCTGTGTTCACAGGCCATCTATAAGCTAGGGTCCAGCTTGTTATTTGGTATTCTCTTATATGAGTTTAACTCATTAAGATCCACTATTTAGTTATCACCTCCCAGATGTGTCACTAGGTATGTAATCTTAGACAAGTTAGTGAAGCTTATTACTGCTCAGCACAATAGAGGTAATTATAATCCTTTCCATAGGTTGAGAATTGAATGAGTTGCTATATGTAAGGAAACTACATATAGCTCAGGTGGGTGCTTAATGGATATTAGTAATTTTTTAAATTCATAGATGGGCAAAGTATGGCTAGTACAATTTTAGTAATCTCCCATAAGTCAGTTTTGCAACTACTCAGCAAAGCATTCTGGATTCAAACTTAGGCTTCTCTGACCTCAAAGTTTCTCTTCTTTCCACTGCTATCTGCCTCCACGTTAATTAAGAAGGGATGTGAATGACTGGTTCACTTCAGTCTCATCAGCTTTCAAAGTGAAGGACACATACTGATATTGTGACTTCTGTGTCGTCAAACATGGGCTGACTTTCTGCATTTGTTTCTACTGTTACTAGTCAGCCTGTTTTATGAATTGCATGTTGTCTATGGTGGGGAATTTGGGATTTGATCAGTAATTGAGTCTATGAATAGTTTCTCTAGGGCTAACCGGTACATGACTACATTCTGCCTCAAATTTATTACCGTCCCTTTCTGTTGTGCTACCTGCCATGCTCGTGATCAAAAATGTGACAATGTTGTAAAAAATCTCTTGGATAAACATTTGCAGGACCCTTGGGGATCCTTAAAGTCTGATGTTTTATGGGAGGCATAGTCAATGCTAGGTAATCAATCCCCAAGTGTATTTGAACAAGAAATTTAATAAAACACAACATTTATTCAACTTCACCTCTCAGATAATGATGGGAATAGGTTGAATGGGATGCAACTTCTCAACATATCCTGGACTCTGTATGAGATTCTCTGGGTAGCACAGCCTGCCCAACTGTTTCCAGAAACCAGTCATCATCTGTTCTCATTGCGGTAGGGCCGGCAAGTGGAGCAGCTATTTGTGTCCATTTCACTTAGTCTAAATTCATTTTTAAAACAGAACACTAATCAGAAAATCAATGCGTATTGACATGTACTGTGTGAAATACACAAAGAAATGGAAACAGTACGAAGCCGTCAAGACAAGAAAGAGCGTTTGAAAGTCTGCAACGTTCACTGTGTTAGAAGCTAAACTTGTTATCTTTCAGAGATAAACAATGAAAAGAAGAGAAATCTGAAAAGAAAAGAAATCTGATTACATGATGCAGAGTCTATAAAGGGCATAGTGACAGAGCCAGGGAGGAGCACAGGGGTTAAGCTCACAGGAGACTGGAGGGGACTCTCACCACCTCTGGGAAGTCTTCCCTGGCCTCCCAGCCTTTGTCATGACTCACCCAAAGGACGAGTTCCTCCCAATACCAAGATCCTAATTAAGCTGCATTATCCCTTCTTTGAGCTTCCCTTTTCTCATCTTTAAAAGGTCAGTATTGGAATAAATGACCTCCAAACTCTATTTCACTTCTAACATTCTAAAATGCAATAAATAAATGAACAATTTAGTTCAAAATGTCCTTTTGTTACAGCCCTGCGTAATTTGTCACAGAGCTCTTTTAGATAAGCTCATCCTCAACCAGTAAGGCAAATAAGGATATTTTCAAACGGGAAAATAAGAGAGCTATCCCTTGGATCCTTACACTGTTCGAGATGATGACTAACCAACCAGTGCCATCGTGTATGCTGTTTCTAGCAGCTATTTTCATGGAGGTCACCACCCTCTGGAAGATGACACTCCCATAACATGACCGAATTGTGCCATAGAGGAGAGACATGTATTTTTCTCATGGCATATTTACAAAGAAGGTGGGAAGGAGAAGGGATTTTCCACTGATGTGGATGACTCTGCAATCAAAGCTAGTGCCTCACTAGCATAAGGAAGCCTGTTGCCGGGCTAGTCAAGGGAACACCTCGGTGGCCATCTGTTAGACGCATTGGTAGGTTCTCAACATAAAGTATGACTGGAAGTCAGGTTAAGAGAAGGAAGGGAAAAGGAGGCTTGAGCCAGGTCAGGAAGGACGTCATATGAAAAATAATGGGGATGGTGAATATGACTGAATTTGTGTTGATCAGTCTAGTAGCAGTTTAAACTTTGCGTGGATTGGGGAAACATCTGGAAGCAGGACAACAACCAGTTAGGAGGTTTATCCCATCATCTGGGAAGAGAAGAGTTAAGGGCTTAAACAAGCAGCTGATGGGTGCCGAGAAGGGAGCAGATCTAACAGATGTTAAGGACTAACTTTGCTGATGTAGTAAATAACAATACAGGATACTCTGTTAAATTTGAATTTCAGAAAAAGAGTGAACAATTGTTTCCATGTGAGTGCATATGGGGGATGCACTTGTATTTAAAATTACTTACTATTTGGAATCTGCATTTAACTTGGTGTTATGTATTTTATTTATCAACTCTCCAAGGGAGTAGAATGGCCAGGTCTCAGGCACTGACCAGATAGAGAATGGGTCAGCAGAGGGAGGAAGGTCTTGAGGATGGAGTCAGGCTTCTGGTTGGGGAACTGGGTGAATGATGGTACCACCCAGCAGAACAGGCTTAGCATCAGAAAGAGGTTTGAAAGGAAAGGTGAACATTTTGGTCTTTGGCATGTTGATTTTAAGGTGCCAATAGGACAATGAAAGTAGAGATGTCTAATGGGATAAGTACACATATGGAGCAGAAAATGAGAGGCAGGGACAGGAGGAGAATCTATAAAGGGCACCACTGGCTTTCTCTCTTTCAACTAGGTTCCTCCATGGTGATGAAGACCTCGTGACCAGAAAGGGAGCCTGCTGAATGTCAAGGAGATGAGGGGTATGTCAAATTGAAATTGCCCTTCTTCCTCCCAGGCCCTGCTTATATGGGGTGCTTGGGGTCCAAATGTCATATTCCTGCCTCATTAACAGTGGAAGGCAAAGGTCTTCCTAGCTCCAGTGTCCTCCCAGCTCCTCTGGAGCCCCTGCAAGGCTAGAGAATGCGTCTTAGAGACATTCCAGGTCTCATCGGGGGAAACACTCTGTAACCTAATATATAAATATTTCTTCAGCAAAACATATAAATATTTAAATATGAATATCTTTATAAATATAAACAGCTCCTATCTTGAGGTCAGGTTTTGCAATGCAATTATTTATGGGAAAAATTGTTTTCTGAGATTTATAAATTTTCAGCTGGGGCATTATGAAATCATAATTACATCAATGGTAACATAACCAAATAACCTTTTTTTTACTTAATAG
>NW_003852465.1:2858626-2859102 GCF_000181295.1 Otolemur garnettii
CGTCATTGTTGTTTGGCGGCCGGGGCTGGATTCGAACTTGCCACCTTAGGTGTACGTGGCTGGCGCCTTAGTCACTTGAGCCACAGGCGCCAAGCCTGTTTGTACTTTTTAAAACAGGAAATGATATTCCATTGTACTGATATACCATAAATGCGTCAATCTGCCATTCATTTATGTATACTTTGTCTCTAACATTTAGCTATTGTAATCAATGCCTCAATTAATAACTTTATAAGTGATATATGTCATTTCATGTATGAGTATATCCTAGATAAGTTTCTAGAAGAGGAACTACAGGGTCAGAGAGAACGTACATTTGTGATTTGGGTTTTTGCTATCCTAAATACCACCTTGCAAAGATGAGGCATGATTTTAACTCCTACCAGCAGATCGTGAAAAGACCTGTTTCCCCTCCTTTCTCACTGTGCCCTTAGGGCTTGTTTGCTCCTCGGTGCATTTTTCTCCTTCTGCTCTGC
>NW_003852465.1:2859832-2861012 GCF_000181295.1 Otolemur garnettii
TTCCTTGTGATTGTTAATGTCATGTAAATTTGTAGGATTGTTGTGAATTAAGGGAAAGCCCCTTTCAAGTTTCTTCTTTCCATGAGCAGAACTCTGTATACTTTAAACCTTGTTTCTCCCCGAAGTCTCAAATGCTGTCTCTGTCTGAAACAGCAGGACAAATTCAGAGCACAGTATGAGCGCCAGCCCTTCTCTTTTGTATAATGTCTCTATGTGACTTAGGCTGGAGGGTGATTCCTAAAAACTATGCCAGTGCTGCTGCAGATAACCTGCTTGTATACATAAGTAACTATGAAGCACATAAATATATCCTACTACACCCAAATTACTCTCAACTCATCTTCTTTTAGTCGGAGCCACAAAATGTCCATGGCCACTCCATCAACAGTTGGCATGATGAGAACTGTGAAAGGAAGGAAGTCAAGTGGAAACAGGCAGCAGTCTTAACTAATTACATTTACCAAGTCTTAATTTTACAGAAATATATAACTCAGTGAATGTTAATCAGACCCCTTCTGTGGCCTCAGAGAATAAAGGAGCAGCCCTGAGGTCAAACTTCACTGGATCCTCTCAATCTGCTTCGGGGCCCTCCTGCTCTCCCTGAGGCAGCCTCGCCTGCACAAACTGCATCTTCTCCTGGGCAAAAGCTCCCTCCAGACTGGCAGACCACAGTTCCAGAACCTACGAGGTGCTCCTGGCTCCTGAATGCCTGTGGCACTGCCTTCCTAAGGATGTTAGTGGGCTCCCAGGACCTTCTAATTTCTGACTTGTCTCATTCTCAGCTTTGTCACCATCCTGGATGGAGTCCCTGTACCAAACGAGCTGTTTAATTTAAAGCATTTTCTATTCTCCTGCTTAGACTGTCACCAATATTGTTCTTGGTACCAGAAATGATCTGACATAAGATTCTAGAATGGAATTACTCTTTTGCTTGTATGTAAACACATAATGACCTCCTTGAAGACGGAAAAATGAGATTTTAGACATACAGGGTTGCATAGCATCACCTGCGGTTGCTTGGGGGTAAGTACCTGTTGAAATCAGCATTTTAAGAAACCAAATGTTTTCTAAGTAGCTACATCTGTCCGGGAAGGAAGCAGTGATGATTATAAGAAATATGGGATATGGTAACTATTTGTGATAGCAATGGAGAAGTTATAAGGGTAAATAAAGGGGGGGG
>NW_003852465.1:2861315-2869801 GCF_000181295.1 Otolemur garnettii
TTTTTTTTTTAAGAGAAGGGTCTCACTCTGTCACCCAGGAGGCTGGAGTATAGTGGTGCAATCACAGTGCACTGTAACCTGGAATTCCAGGGCTGAAGTGATACTCCCGCCTTAGCCCCCCAAGCAGCTGGAACTACAGGCATACAATACCACACTGGCTAATTTTTGTAATTTTGGTAAAAACAAGGTCTTACTATGTTGCCCAAGCTGATCTCAAACTCCTGGCCTCAAGCAATCCTTTTTCCTTGGCCTCCCAAAGTGCTGGAATTATAGACATGACTCTTCATGCCCACCTAACAATTGTATTCTTAAAAATTATTAAGAGTAGGTTTTAAGTGTTATGAAAAAAATATGCAGAGTTATGCATATGCTAATCATTTTGACTCGGCAATTACACACTGTATACATATTTTAAAACAGTCTGTTGTACACAATAAATTGTACCGGTTTTATTGTCAATGTCATATACTTTAAAACATTTTAAAAACCTGCTAAGAATTTGAACTGGAGCATTGAAAAGATTATCAGTTAATTATGAGCTGAGAAGTTGAGCCTTAAGAGAAAAAAAATTCAGAGAGAAGCAGAAAAGAATCTCCACAATGGTAAAGAAATAGAGCAGGGATTTCTACATTCTTGAGACAAGGAAGCTAGTGACCAGCTTGTGAGTGACTACCTAATCTCTCTCTGCATAACATTTGAGTATCAAAGTTTATGGTTTTTTGGTGATGACTGTAACAAAATTTCTTCTGGCTTCACATGAGGGCTGAAATACAGATTCCTGTGTCCTTTCTCTTCCTATGTATGTTCACTATGGACCACCAGTCTTATAGTAACTTCAGGAAGTCTCCATTCACTGCAGCCAGAAGAATCCACCTCTAACTCTATGTAGGATTTTTATTACAGAAATCAAATCATATGACAAAATTGTATCCTTACTGTTTGACTTAATGGTATATTTTAAACATCTTTCTATAACAATAATTATGCATATGCAACATCATTTTGAGTGTTTAGAATATTTTGTATATAGATCTGTAACTTATTTAACAATTCCCCTTTTGTCATTTTCCTTTTTCTTGCTGTTTGCTGTGGGTATGATGGATAATGATGCAGTAAGCCCACTTGCTCATACAGCTGTGTATACTAATCTGAGTAGTCCCTTTGGATAAATGACCAGGAGTCTGCCCACTGGGTCAAAGAGTATGATAATGTATAATATCCTTTTGAATCTTATTGCTAAAATACCCTCCAGAACATGATTACAATTGCATTCTCAACAACATGTGAGCATGTCCACTTGTACAAAACACATTAAATATTTGCCTCTTTTAAGCTTAATATCTCACTGTCTCTGAGGAGGGTCTCCAGTTGCAGGGCACACCCCAAGGGAGGCCTGTTACTGCAGGAGCGAATTGGCAGTGAACAGGGCTATCGAACATGCATATTCTAACTGGCTGGCAAATTTGTTAATAATTTGGTGGATGAAACTGGAGACTGTCCTTTCTGGGAAAAAGAACATATACTTCCTGAAGGAGTAACCAGAATGGTTTTCTATCTGGGTTTTGCTTTCCTACATAGTTTCAAAGCTCTAGCAAATGTTCACTTTACTTCCAAGATATAGTTTTAAATAGTGGAAGATAAAATGAGAAACTACTAACATATAGATATTTCCATTGTGTGAGTATATATTTGATTTACATGGAAAAGATACTTAGGTATTTGTATAGATATTATATGTGTGTGCTATACATGTGTGAGAGAGAAAGGATGTGTATAGTATATGTGATAGATTTAAGAGGCAGCGTGTGGTGGAAAGAATGCTAAACTAGTAATAAGAATACTAGACCCAGCTCTCTGCTACCTTGTGAACTTGCACAAATTACTTTACCAGTAAGAATCAGTATTTTAAAAAAGCATCCAATTAATAGGATGCTTCCCAGCTCTTAAATAAGCAATGAATCAGAGGATGCATGTGAGGTGATAAGACCCATGAATTTCTTGAAAGAGCTCCAAAAGTATCAACCATGTAATCTGTGATCTTTGAAAATTATCCCTTGACAACTTGTTAAGGTGACCTTACAGGAGCCATATGTGATGGCCGACAAGGAGCAAGAATGTTGGATTTAACTCTGTGGTCCCACAGCCTCGGCATTACCCAGACATGGCTGAAAACTTTTCCCCCTCACTGAAAACCCTGCTGGCAATACAGTGTGCGTGCTCAAATATCCAATGGAGTCCTGATTTTTTTTTTTTTTTTTTTTTTTTTTTTTTGGTAAAAGCATTTAACGAAAGACTCATTCCTTGTCTTCCTAAAAGAGGAGCCATACACTGGGAATTAAATTTTTATGCGAGGAGACACAGAGGTTGACACCATATTTATGATGGCTGGACCCTCCTTGGCAGACACTGTGGAAAAATTGAAGTGGGACATTAAGCAGTCAACAAGCTCATGAAATTCACCGCAGATCAAAACAGTCCCTTTTGGCACTTTAAAGGCTTTTTCCTCTTATTTTCTGAGGTTATTTAACCCTGCTGCCAATCTCAAATATGCATAAATATTTTTGTGCCTTTGAAATCACCCTCTTAACAGCATATAGCTGCTATACAGCAGAAAATCCGGAATGCATAAATATTCATTATCAGTCAAGATGCTGTCACACCTTAGACGGGATAGGATCCCCGAAACCAAAATCTAAAAAGGATATGCTCTTCTCCCCCTTTTGTCTGTGGCTTCATGCTTAAATGAATGGTCTGGATAAAGAAGTGGACCCTGAAATTCATATCAAGGTTCAGGTGTAAGAAATTAAAACCAAAGACCAGTTCAACCCCGACAGTTTAATTTACTTCTCTTAAGATCTTTAATACCAAACTTATCAGTTCTCTCTGTTAGGCATTAACTTGTTAAATGAGTCTTAATTATACATAAGCAGATGGAGATTTGAATTAAAATTACCTTACACTCGAGTGGCTTTAGTTCATTATAACATATCTTCCTCTTAATCATTTAGGCAGTCTCATCATCTTTCATATAGAAAGTTATTAAAATATTCCAATTTCCATATTTCTTCAGAAACAGCCACTATTAAATGGCAAGAAATGCACATTAGTAGGTGACTTATACCATGCGAGAGTTGGTGAATTATTCATGCCAGGAACAATTTTTGTACTTCTCTATCATCTGTAGCATTTTCTTTTAAATACTTGATATTTACTTGATACATAGAACCTCACCTCATTTAGTTTTAAGTACCAATTTTAATTCCATTTCATTTCCAAAGGGATGGACACAGTCCATTGTCAACGGTATTCTGTGCTTTGGTTCATCGGAGTGCAGAAAGTAGAGGTCTAGACAGACTCATATGCCTTGAAAACCTTCCGTGGTAACAGCTAAGTACCTCTGAATCGCAGCAGTCTTCAAACAGAATGCTGCATCCCAGGGGAATAGGCCCATGAAAAGAACTCAGTGCTTACAATGAGCTATAATATTGCTAATTGTTGAGACAAAACTCAGTAGCAACTTCACCCTTGGCAATTAATATTTTTTGGCCTAACAACTGAAACCAAGATTTGTTCTTCTCCCAAATTATTAAGAATATTGAGGCAACCCCTGGATATTGTTCCAAGGCTGATAACTCAGGGGTACCATAAGGTTAACTTAGGTAAAGGAGTAGTGTTTTAGTATTCCTGAAAAGTGAAAAATTTACAGCTATTCTCAGAGGAACCCCTTGAGGAAATTTCAAAGCCCAACACTGCTGTACTTTCCTTTAAAAAGAGAACCCCCCTGGGCTGTTATTTTACCCAAGTAGTCACTCAGGACCCAATAATGTTCTGTCCCAGAGGCATCCCTGGATGTACAGGCAGCAATGACAGTGGCAGCCAAATCCAACCAGATAGGCTGACAGAAGCGGAAAGTCCTGAGTCCTGGCTGAGTCATCAAGGCAAAAGTTCAGGCAGTCTTGTCAAGCATTGCCATATTTTATTTATAAAATGAAGCAGGATATCATCCTTCATGTTTGACAAAACTCAATATTCAGCCAACTCTTTCTGCACGGCTTAGCCTCTGCGAGTAAAGACAAACCAGTCCCAAACCCACATGTAACTCAAAACGTAGAGTAAATTGGGCCAGACCTATAGTGAGCTGTGGTATTTGCAGACAGGACCTCCATAACATAGTTTGAAAGAGCTGTGCTTCTATGACACTGCTTCTTTTTTTTGTAGAGACAAGAGTTTCACTTTGTCACCCTCAGTAGAGTGCGATGGTCTCACAGCTCACAGCTACCTCCAAATCCTGGGCTTAGGCAATTCTCTTGCTTCAGCCTCCCTAGTAGCTGGGACTACAGGCGCCTGCCACAATGCCTGGCTATTTTTTTGTTACAATTTAGCTGGGGCTGGATTTGAACCTGCCACCCTTGGTATATAGGGCCGGTGCCCTACTCACTGAAACATAAGCACTGCCAGACACTGTTTCTTTTAGTGCAAGGAAACTTTTTCCAAATGTTGATTTTCAATGTCAGCACATTAACAGTTTGACAATTATTGCCCACTAAGGAATATTTTGATAAAAATGTAAAATAAAAAGTATGATCATTTCACTATACCTTGAAAGCCACATTGAGCATCTGAGATGTGATGGAAACATCAATATCCTTTGCTTTGTTGTTGTTGTTTTCTTGAACTTGTCAATGTAAGTGTGTTTGGGTTTGCGTGTGTGCCATCTGCCAGTCCTCAGGGGAATAGAGATGGGGCTTTTTCTTTTTTTTAATATATGTATTTATTGCACCTACTGTCACGTACTCCTGAGTCACTCGAGAAAAGAATATATAAACAGATGTGCTCTCAAAAGCAATTGAAATTGATTAGAAATCTTTGAAGGCTTGGAGAATGGTCTATCCAGCCTCCCTGCCAAGGCTGGTGCATTTAAACACGGCCACTTCCCCCACGGAAAGCCTACATACTATTTGGGATTCCTCCAGCCAGTGCACACTCTGGACTCCAACTAATTAAGTTTTCTGCTTGCTGCCATTGAGAGCTTCAGTCAGGTGTAATTAAAACTGAGGCAATGACAGCAGTGGCATTTGTCAGAATCATCCGGTGGTTCAAATACCAGTTCTGACAGAAATGTCAAACTGATAGCACTCCCATCTTCCCAGCGCCTGCTTGGGGGAAGGCAGAGAGGACTTTTATTATAAATGCTCGGCTGATAACCTTTTTGAATCCCAGAACACCAAGGGCCTCACATGAAATTTCATTATCCTAGAAAAGAACTCAGCGCCTAGATTCTCCCTTCCCACAAAGTAAAGCTCAACCCTGGCTCTGTGGTCTTTACTTCTATTAGGCCTTTCAGGAAATTTTGAAATAAACAAACCAAAAGTAATAGGCATGCGGAAAGAAATATTCTAGTGGCGGAGACATCAAACTCCTAAATGAAAATTTTCTCAGAGTTAAAACTGTCAGTGTCAATCAAACTTCTATCTAGATACATTGTCAGATTGGAGCGTTATGTCTTTTGTTTTCGTGACAAAAGATTATCATAAACCGGGAAAGGGGTTATCACGAGAGGGAGAAGCCACAAACCCTGGGCTCAGTTTCTAATCACTGCTGACTAAGTCTGTGATCTATTGCCTAGCGTAGCTCCTGGCAAAAACTACGTGCGTTACTTAGTATATGTTTGATGAGTTACATAGCCAACGAATAATGAAAGACTATCACACACGTCCTCAAGAATGCAATTTCTAATTCATGAAATAAAAGTAGTCACCGAAAATAACTTTGTGATTATTTTAGAGATGTAAAGTAGAAAAATAACTTTGTGATTATTTTAGAGATGAAGAATGGAAGGAAGGTATTTGTACCCCTTCTCTTTCTACATGAGCACGTGGTCATGAAGATGGGATAAAGTGATAAATAGAAAAACTTTTTATCAAGTCTACAGCCAAGAAAAAAAATTATCATGTCCAGGAGCCAAACAATAGCAGGTAGGAAATGATTAGGTTCAAACACACTTGAGCTACTGCATCTTAAAAATTTATTATCCTGCACAAGAAATGTCATCACTGCATATTTCTGTCTACTGTGTAATATGTTTCCTAGTTATATCCCCAAGCAAAATGTTGTCCCATGAAAAAGATTTTTAAATGCCCACTTGTGCACGTGCATGTAAAACATGCCCTATAGAGGTGAGAACAAAGTCTGGAGAAAGCTTCAGTGGCACAGAGCTAGGACCCAGATGGAAAGTCAAACAGGTAGCATATGCCTGGCTCAGGGGAGACGCTCAATAAATACTAATGAGGGGAGAACAAGAGACAGAAGGTAGGAAATGGTTTAGAACAGAACTCAGGAAACCCTTTCTGAGTAGGTTAGATCCTGCATCATGATGGAAAGAGGGAAGTGACCACTGAACTACTCTCCGTGGGATAAAATTAGAAAATGTGGGAAGTAGAGAGAGAGGGTCTGAGAGGAAAGGAGGCAGAACCTCAGAGTAGGAAGCAGGGACCCCAGCCGGGAGACAGCAGTGAGAAGACCCTCAGGGACCAAGGAGCTGAATGACTTTAGAGAACAAGGGTCTCTAACAAGTGGTTTTGAGACTTCCTGCGTTTCTAAACTCCTCACTCCACCCAATCTTAGATAAGATCTACTACAGTCACTGAGGAAAGACACGAAACAGGTGGCCACTTCTATTTCTGCACAGAACAGAGGCACATATGGAAATGTGAATGAGATCAAGAGTTCAGTGGAAGAAAAGACCAGGTCCAGAAATGCACCAGAGAATGTAAACCCTGGAACCCTGAGGAAATATCGGGGCAGGAAGGTATCTTAAAAACATAGGAGAGTATTTTGTCAATTATATATAAACAAGGGCTGGGTCATTTCAACTAATACTTAGGTTTTGCTTTCAATAATTGTTCAACGAATTGAGTCATCACACAATTATCGTATGTATTTTTCACATCGTCCTTCATTCAGTAGCCCCACACCCAGAATTGTTAGGCATCAATGTTTTTCAAAATATTTACTAAGAAAGACCCGTCCATATCAGATACGTGTTTTTAAAAGTCAGAGGAAGGAAAGTTCAATTCCTTTGTTTAATTAGTTTGCGGCTACTGAGATAAGCAAAATAATACAGGGCTGAGCACCCACGTCTAAAAATCCAAAAGAAGAAATGTTTCAAAATTTGAAAGTTTTTTGAGCTCTGACATGGCGCTGAAAGGAAATGCTTATTGGAGTATTTTGGGGTTTCAGATTTGTGATAATGTAACCAGTAAGGACAATCCAAATATTTTTTTAAGAATCCAATTGCAAAATGCTTCTGGTCCCAAGCATTTCAGATAAGCAATACTCGACCTGTATGAGATTCTTCACAAGATTTCTATAAAAGCCTAAGGATGCTAATCTCCAAAAGAGGGGCTGGATTTAACAGTGTTACTGAAAGATATTTGTACCAGGACTCCTATTTCCATGAAACATCTTAAAAGACTCATCAGTGCAGTACTCTTTGAAAAACACTTAGTCAGTGTTCATTGGGCCAACCCATGAAAAAGAAGCCAGTCCATTTGGCTGCTTTGAGAACACCTCAGACACTTTATAGGGTCCCCACAAGAGGTATCCTATTCACACACAAAGAAATATACATTTTCATCTTCGAAGAAGGAGTAGGAAGCCCTGAAATTCAAAGGATTTTTGACATGCAAAGGATAGTCATTGTATAGGTATTTATCCATTCTACATTCTACTATTGATGAACATTTGGGTTGTTCTTAGTTTTTGTTTATTAAGAATAATACTGTAGCAAACAAACTTGCACACATCTTTTGGTGCATACATGAACACATTTCAATTGCAAACACTAGGAGAGATTAAGATTGCTGGGCTATAGAGTATGCATATATTCAATGTTAGTAAGTACTGCCAAATAGTTTTTCAAAGTTGTGGAACAAATTTATACTCCTAACATCCGTGATAAGTGTCTCATTATATTTCCTTTGTCAGTATCTTGGCAATACTCCAGTCCCATTTGGCAATGCTAATTATTGTGATTTTAGCCATTCTGGTGGTTATAGGAGAAGTGTAGCAGTGTAGATTTAATATCTCAATGAATAATGAAGTTGTGTGCTTTTCATATGTTTATTGCCCGGTTAGATATCTTCATTAATGAAAGACCTGTTTTGCGGTTTTGCCTATGTTTCTGTGGTAATTCTGTCATTAATTTATGGAAGTTCTCATATACAGTGATATAAACCTTTTGTTGATATATTATGCCTTACTTTTATTCTCTTCCAATAGTGTCTTTTGATGAATAGGTCTTATCTATATATGTTCTGTAGGTTAATTCGGTTCTATTTATACATAATCTAATTAATCTTTTTTTTTTTTTGAGACAGAGTCTTATTCTGTCACCCTGGGTAGAATGCTGTGGCATCATAGCTCACAGCAAGCTCTAACTACTGGGCTCCAGTGATCCTCTTGCCCTAGCCTTCGGAATAGCAGGG
>NW_003852465.1:2870008-2872436 GCF_000181295.1 Otolemur garnettii
TTTTTTTTCTACCTTTCACATTTAGATCTACAATGTGTGAGTAGGGATCAAGTTACATGTTTTTCTATAATCATATCCAACTAATTAGTCATTATTTATTGAAAAAATACCCTTTCTTACTTGGGAATCCCCTGCTTTTATATATGGGTCAGTTTCTAGACTCCACTTTATTTCATTTGCCTACTTGTTCATTCTTGTGCCAAGATCATATTATCTTAATCATGCAGCTTTGGAAGTTTGCATTCATTCTTCAGGGCCCCCACAGCTTAACTTGCCCATTTTTATTTTCATGAATATGTGATAATCAGTTTGTCAATTTCCACTTAAAGTATTTTTATCTGATACAAGCTTATCTACTCTAGCTCACTTTTGCTGTGTGTGTGAAATATCCTTTTCTCTCCTTCACCTTTAGTCCAGGAGTGCCTTTACCAGTAAAGTGAATTTCTTATAAACAGCATATATTTGAGTCTTTTTTTTTAAAAAACCATTTCATCAACTTACATCTTTTAAGTGGAACATTCAGTCCATTTAAGTTCAAGGTTAATACTGATACGTGAGATTTTGTTGTTCTCTAGGGATTTTGTGGATTCTTGGTTTTTTTCTTCTTATTTTTTTTATTCTGTCTTTGTGATTTGATGGAGTTCTATTGAGTCACCATTAGATTTCTTTCTCTTTTTTAGCGCAATGCTTTATTAGACCTGTGAGTTGTATACTTTCATGTGCAAATACCAATCTTTTGTTTCCATGTTTAGAATTCTTTGGAGCACTTCTCGTAGGGCTAGTCTAGTGATGATAAATTTTCACAATGTTCATTTGTCTGCTGACTTTTACTTCTCCTTCATTTGAAAACTGTGTTCTGGAAGGGTATAAAAGTCATGGTTGACGATTTTTTTTCTGCTAAGCACTCTGAAGGTAGGATCCCAGTTGTTTCTGGTTTATAACATTTCTACTAAGAAAATCTTAGTCTGTTAGGATTTCCTTTATAGGTAACTAAATGCTTTTCTCTTGCTGATTTTAGGATTTTTCTTCTTATATTGACTTCTAATAGTCTGATGACAATGTTATGGTCAAATCGATCTTCCAATCAATTTTCTAGTGTTCGACAAATGTCCTGTATCTCTTGCTAGATTCAGCATGTTTTCATCAATTATTTTCTTTCTGAACTTTCTGCTTTCTCCTCTCCCTTGGAATATCCATAATTTATAAGCTCAGTTGCTTTATGTGGTCCCTTTATGTGGCCTTGTGATCTCAAAGACCTTACTCATTCTTATTATTCTTTTTTCTTTAATTTTTTTCTGAATGGATTAATTCAAAAAACTTCTTCTTAAGTTTTGAGATTCTCTCTTCTGTTCGGTTTAGTCTCATTGAAGCTTTCAGCTGTATTGTATAATTCCCTCCATGAATTTTCCATTTCTGTACAGTTTTGCTTCAGTTTTTATAAAACATCTCCTTGATAAATACCTTCTTCATGTCCTGAATTGACTTTCTGATTCCTTTGTATTGGTTTACAGATTTTTCTTGAATCTCACTGAACTTCTTTCAGATAATTTTTTTAATTCTTTATCTGGTATTTCAAAAATTTTTATTTTTATAGTATTTATTGCTAGAGAGTTAGTGTGATTTTTTTCTGGGGTGTCATAACACCCTGTTTGTTCATATTTCCAGTGTTGTTATACCATTTTCTTCATTTCTGGATAAACATTCTCTTTTTGTTTTTGAATCTACTTTCATTTGGATGGGTCTTTTTCTTTCTTTCTTTTTTTTCTTTTTTCTTTCTTTTTTTTTTGGAGGGTGTGACTATAATGTATGTTGAGTAGGGCTGTTTGTCTTTACTTCTGTGTGACTTCAGTGGCAAAGACTCTATATGATTTCCTTGGTTATAAATAGCCTTAGTGTGGAAGTTTTCTCAAATGTTGGTTGTAGCAGTGATGTACAAGGCAGGTGAGTGGGCTCATGGCCTATAGGATAGCTGGAGTGGTGTGGGCAATGGTGTTAGCAGAAGTCACAAGAAGCTTATCTATTTCCCAAGTGCTGTATACTTTAGATACTGTACTGGCTTGTTCAGGTCAAACTACAGGGCAATAGGCGGCACACGCAAGTGAAAGCCAACTAGGGTGGTGACAGTAGGGTGTATGCTCATCCTCTGTTAACCCAAAGAACTCAAGTGTCTCAGTTAATGGGTTGGGTCCTCAAGTGTCTCAGTTAATGGGTTGGGCCATGAAATGCTTGGTGGTCCAAATCCCATGATATGACACCAATGTGGGGTTAGGGGAGCAAAGTCAGGCAGACTAGGCAGGGCAAGCCCATTCTTGAGTAGCCCCTCAATGGCAGGTGTAAGTACCTGTCTTGATGGGGCTTAGCAATCCAGCCATCAAATCCAAATGCCTCAGAGAGATGTGGGGAAACTGCTATTTAGCCAAAGACCCAG
>NW_003852465.1:2872726-2880452 GCF_000181295.1 Otolemur garnettii
ACACTAGACCATTATCTCTGGTCCCCAGCCCAAGACCTGTGTCTGCTGGCTCAGATAGCTGACAAGTTCCAATATGGCCCTTTATGAGTTATGACCAGGAATGGCCTCCTTCTCTTGGCACTCAGAGCTGGGAGTACTTGCAGATTTCCCAGGGAGTTCCTTCTCACAGTTTTTTGTTTTCTCTGTAAATGAGATTCAGAGTAGGTCAGAGGAGCTCCTTGGTAGGGTCAAGGAGCTCCCCTCTGGCCTGGATTGCCCAGCTCTCCAGTAGGAAGTGTATGGTAGAGGCACTCACTCCCCCTCTCACGTACTAGGGGTTCATTAAAAGTTTTCTACTAGACTATTACATGAGCTTCTGCCCATGTATCCAAAGTTTTTTTTAGTTTTGGCTGAATTCCCACAATCTTTCTTTGATAAAACTTCACAGTGTGACTCTGTACACAGTATCTTGATATTTCGAAGTGGGTGCAGCATGTTGATAAAACCCCTATTCCACCATTTTTCAATGTATGTTCAAGTCATTTCCTTTTAACCTATCTTCTTTTATGATGTATATATTTAAAACAATTAATAGCATTTTAAATACGGATTAATCTGCATCCCACAGATTTAAAAATACCTATTTTCATCATATTTAGTCAAAATACTTTCTAATTTCTACTGTAATTTCTTCTTTATCAATTCATTTGAAGTGTGTTACTTAATTTCCAAATATCGGGAGATTTTCTATGTTTCCTCTTATTGTTAATTTTTAATTTAATCCACTGTTTCCCCAAAACATACTTTTTATAATTTTAATCCTTTGCTTTATGGGTCAGGATGTGATCAATTTTGAATAGTTTTTCATATTTATTTGAAAACAACGTGTTGGGTACAATATATGTTAATTAGGTCACATGTGTTAAATATGGGGTTATTTAATATATATTTATTAACCATTATATTGAGATAAGTGTATTGCATCAATTATTGAGATAAGTATATTAAAATTTCCATATATAATTGTGATTTTTCCTATCTTTACTTCTATCAGTTTTTTTTTTTTTTTCATATATCTTGAAGCCAAATCATTGGATCATACTAATTTAGAGTTCTGTTTTGGGGTGGAATAACACTTTTATATTCCTCTTATCTGCAATATTTCTTCTTACATTCAAGTTTGCTTTATGTTATTATAACATCAGTCCTCTTAGATTCACATGAACAATGTGTATCTTTTTTCATCCTTTTGCTTTCAATCTTTACATAAACTAAACAGTCTATTTTATCCCATTTTATCTTTGATTTTAATTGAAGTATTCAGCCCTGTTTCTTTAAATATAATTACTGATATATCTTATTTTGAGTATACAATTTATTACTTGTTTTCTGTTTGTACTGCTTGTTCCACATCAAATTTTCTCTCCTTTCCTGCATTCATCTGATTAATTTATTGTTTTTACTTTTTCTCTATGTTATTATAGATTTCTCTATGTTATTCTCTATTTCTCTATGTATTATTATATTTGTTATTTTATTTCATATTGTCATAGAGGTTACAATATGCATTATTAACTTATTGAAATCTAATATGATTTACCACTTCCAAAACAATGAAAGGAAATTAAAATGTTTTAGCTCTGCTTACCCATCTCCCATCTTGGAGTTACTGCTTACATATATTATCCCAAATATTTTCTTTTCTTTTCTTTTTTTGTTTGTTTGTTTGTTTTTTGAAAGAGAGTCTCAAGCTGTTGCCCCGGCTAGAGCGTCATGGCATCACAGCTCACTGCAACCTCAAACTCTTGGGCTTAAACAATCCTTTTGCCTCAGCCTCCCAAGTAGCTGGGACTACTGGTGCCTGCCACAACACGTGGCTATTTTTTGGTTTTAGTTGTCATTGCTGTTTGGCAGGCCAGGGCTGGATTTGAACCCGCCAGCTCCAGTGCATGTGGCGGGCACCCTAGCCGCTTGAGCTACAGGTGCCAAGCCTATCGCAAATATTTTCTTTGCCAGAGACTTTTTTTTATTGTTTTAATCAATCGTTACTCATTTAGATTAATCCATACATTTACCATCTTCATTATTCTTCATTCCTTCCTACACCTCTCTGTCCCATTCTGGGATTATTTTCCTTCACCTTTTGTATTTTCTTTACATCAGACAGGCAGATAGAGAAATCTCTCATTATCTTTTAATATGTACATATTTTTCCTTCATTTTTTAATAGCTTGAGATATAAGTGATAGAAAAGCTAAACATCTTAAGTTCATATTGTGCAATTTGATGTTTTTAATTATATGATACATGCATGAAACTATTTCATCATGAAGATAGTGAATATATTCATCAATTCCCAGGTTCCTTATGCACTTTGGTCATCGCTCCCTCCTGCCTTCAACTGCCTTCCCATCCTAAGCAACTACTGATCTACTCTCGTCACATTGGTTTGTATTTTCTGTAGTTTTGTATACATGGAATCATACAGTATGTACTGTTTTGTTTCAATCTTTCACTCCACATAATTATTTGATGATCATCCATTTTGCTGTGTTTCCATAGCTTATTCCTTCTACCTGCTGAGTAATATTCCATTGTATGTATGTACCACAAAGTACCTTTTACATTTTTACAGACATTTGGATCGCTTACAGTTGGGGGCTAATACACTCCTCTAACAATTAATAATGTTAAGCAACTTGTAATGTTCTTATTTGCAATTGATCTATCTTCTTTGGTGAAGGGTCTATTCAGGTCTTTTGCCTGCTCTTTGTTGGATAGTTAATTCCCTTATCATTAAGTTTTGAGGGTCACCTCTCCCTGCATTGTGGACTGGAGAGTCTCTCCAAACATTAAGCTGGAGTAATTAGAAAGCTTTCCTCAATTTTTTTCCATCTTTTAGCCATCATCTTCATTGTCTTAATGTCAAAGGGCTTCAAAACTTTTGCTTTATTTATTTTTTCCAGTTTTTTATCTGTTTCAAGCAAGAAAATAAATCCGGTCCTTGTTACTCCATATTGACTAGAAGCAAAAGTCCATTTCTGTTTGGCCCTTTTAAAGGCTATTTTTGCTAAGCATAGAAGTCTTTGATACTTTGAAGAGAATGGTCATTGTGCTCTGTCTTGCATAATTTCTGTTAAAGAGTCATTTCTCAGTCTTGTTGACCCTTTATAACATTTTCTTTGGACTTCTTTTAACATTTTTCTCTTAGTCTTAGGTATTCAGCAGTATTATTATCGTATATCTCCATGGGGTTGTCTTTGTATTTATTATGTTTTAGAATCATATCACTTCTTGAATCTGTTACTTGGTGTCTTTCATTCATTTGGAAAATTTTCTGATATTATTCCCTTAAACATTAAATATTTCTTTTCTCCCATTCTCATTTGTAGCCTCTCTCTCTCACCCTTTCTCCCCCCCCCCTTGTGATTCCATTTACATATATGTTATTCTTTTTCTTGGCATCTCATATGCCTCTAACATCCTTTCCTGACCTTTCTAATCCATTGCCTTTCTGTGTTATACTCAAAATGTGTTTTTCTAAATTTCATCTCAGTTGACTAATTCTTTCTTCAGCTCAATCTACTCTATAAACACACTCACTAATGACTTCATTTTGGGTATTTACTTGTCAGTTCTAAAATTTCCATTTGAGTCTGGGGGAGTGTATTTCTTCTCTCTTCTAGTATATGAGCACATTCACTCTAACTACACAGGATCATATTCTGAGGAATGAGTTATTAGGCAATGTTGTGATACAAATCTTATAGAGTGTATTTACACAAACTTGGATGGAAAAACCCAAATTTGGGATGGAAGCCAAACTTGGATGGAACACCTGGGCTATGAACTATACCTTACTGTTCCTAGGCTACAAACCTGTACAACACGTTACTGTACTGAATACTGTAGGCAATTAGAACACAATGGTAAGTATTTACATACCTAAACATAGAAAAGGTACAGTAAAAATAAGATATAAAGGATAAAAAGTTGTACATCCATATAATATAGGGTACTTACCATAAATGAAGCATGCAAAACTGGAAGTTACTCAGGGTGAGTCAATGAGTAGTGAGTGAATGTGAAGGCCTAGGACACTACCCTATAGAGTGGACATAAAGTTAGTGTGCAATTTACTATGTTAAACTATTTCAAATTGTACATGAACTTTATGTCCACCCTGAATTCTACTGTCGGTGTTATAAACACTGTTCACTTAAGGAGACACTAAATTTGTTTTAAAAATAAAGTGTTTGCCCTGCAATGCTATGACATTATGATGACTATAATATCTCTAAATGTTAAATGTTTTTCAGTTTTGTTATAATCTTAGAGAACCAACAGTGTATATGCAATTTGTTGTTGACCAAAATATTATTATAAGATACAAGATTATACTTCAATATCTGTGTTAACTGTGGACATATGTCTTGCTCACAGACAGATTCTGTAAGGGCCACACAGTAATTCAAACATTTATATGAGTTGTCTTCTTTTAGAAATTGGAATACTAACACTAAAATATTTTTTTTCTTCCTCCTCTTTTAAAGTCAAAAGATCCAGACACAATGGGTCCATACCCCTAGGTAGCAATGATCAACGTGGGCCGAGTAGCCAGTTTCCTAGAGGTACCTACTTTGCTGTTTCACTCATTGCTGGCACACAGCTGACCTTAGTAGGCATCAGAGCTTATGGTGACCCATGGTGGTCAGCCCTTGAATAAATGAATGTTGACCCAGTGTCATGAAATACTCTGCTGCTGTCCTCATTTCTTTCTACCCTCAAAAATTACACCTAGCTCCTTGAGGGGAAATTCCAAAGTCATCCCATTCCCTCTGAATTCATCTCTACTCCATTTTTTCCACATAACTTCTGGTTGACCTCTTCCCTATCACTCTTCCAAAGAACAAAGCTTCCCCAAAGGATGAAGGAGAGAGGCCTCTGCCTGAATTGTAGCCACACAGCTAATAGCTTCTGTGGCCTTCCTATTCCCCTGAACTACGTATTCTTTCCCCTTTGTTTTTTGCGTCTCTTTGCCTTTTAATTTTGACCTTCATTAGAAAGGTTCCTGGGATACTTAGTGCCAAAAGCTATGTCTTAAAGGACTATGTTTCTTAGTAAAAATGTCTTAGAGATCATGGTTAGTATTTGTGGTAGAGCTGGGTCAAAATTGACATATTACAACAGCTTGTGTCAGCCTGGGTTGCAAACTTACCACAAGAAATTGTAGGCCTAAAGGTCACACTCATCAGCTCATACCACAGAGAGATGCAGAATCCTAAGATGATTTCTTCTCTTTATAAGTAGAAATTATAGATTTCCTCTGCTCTGGCCGCCACCCTTTCCCGCCTGTTTGCATGATTTCTGCACACACCACTCACCAACACCCTACAGCTATAGTTTCTCTCCCATTCATTTCTGGGAATTTGATTCCCTTAAGCCAGCTCGATGACCTGTGTGTTACTTCATTCTGCTTATTGTGTTCATGTGGTTGCTCTTATGAAAATGCATAGTGAATAACACAGAGTTCTCACTTGAAATATGTCTCCTATGATCTGTGTCTGTGGCATGACTTGCTAGTCATGAAACTTCTTTAACACCTCATTCCATTATGCAAATATGACAGAAAAAGGGCTTTTCTATTTGAGCTCCTGAAGTACAGGCTTCAGTCCGGATGGTGTATCCCAGACCACAGCCCCGGCGAGAGGCCAGAGTGCAGTGGGCACTGGCTGCTGCAGACAGGCTCTGTGGACTCTGCATCTACTGGAAGAAGCTGACTTGGCCACTGATCCAGCACCATGTCAAAATGACAAGTTATTTTCTGTTTCTTGTCTGCTGCTATTGGCGTTATTAACCCTGAGGTTGGTGCATGAAAGATGCCCTCACTTTACCACTAATGCTGATTGTGCTAATCCCTCTGAGTGAGAGTTCAGATTTCTTGAGAGCCAAGCTGTATCTTTGGAGAATAAAAGATGAGAAGAACTTAAATCACTTGGCCAAGGCCCTGGGCTTTCCATCTCCTCTGCTGATCCTGGAATCAACACCAGAGAGCTGTCAGCATTCCCAGCTAGAAGACAGCCAACTCTGAAAGGTACAACAGCTAGAAAACACTTCAGACCACAGGAATCTCAGAGCCTTTCAGAGCCTCGTGTCACCAGACGCAGTGTTTGCTTAGGCTACCCAAGGAGAGCCACTTGACTTTGCAAGATCCTTTCTATACCCTTTGTCCCAAACCACCACCAGCTCATACATTACATACTGTGTCTCTAAATCTCTTTCTCTCTCCCTCCTTCTCTTTCTCTCTCTCCTTCTTCGCAAAGCACGCTGTCTTTCAATTAACATAGTGATGACCTATTGTCACCCGTTACCATGCTAATCCTGAGCTGGTGTGAAATTACTTTATAATAAACACTATGGAGTTCTGACTTTCAATTAATTTTTCACATGCTGTGCTAAATCAGATTAACTCTCCCCCCACCACTGCCACCCTTTGACCACAGACGTAATTCCTGCCTTATAATGAAATGGAGGATTAATTTATATGAAGCATATCTGTACATATTTGCAAATAAATGTAAGGCTAGACTTTGTGCCACATTTGCATTGTGCACAGCGTCAGGTTTAATACAGACTCTCCGAGATGATTAATTTTTTGTGTGCACTGGGGTGGGGAAAGATATTTCCAGTTGTTGTTGTTTCTCTGTTAAATTCTAACTAAATGCCTTGCATGAAGAATAAGCAAAGCAGGGCTGGCACATGCCGTGATGCTGAGAGAGTGGTGGCTTCTTCGGGGAATCGTACATCACTACGTTAAGAGAAGCTGAAGGAAAATGTAAACACTCGGACATGGAGACAATGAGCATTAACCACGAAATTGATCACGGCCCTCCCTGGCTGCGCGCACTTCCATTCACCCTGAATGAAGGCGCGGTGGGAAGGGGGGCAGGCAGGCTTTTTAGATGACCATTAAATTGAAGGAATTTGAGGACCATTTCAGGCAAAGGATAACTCAGGCTTCTTAAAAACAAATATAGGCCCCACGCCAAATTATATTTTTGGCAAAATAATTGCTTTTGCCTTTGAAACTCATTATTAGAATGGAGAGATGGAGGATGCGTATAGGCACAGGCTAAATAAACAAATTTGTGTTTAAAAACATTAATCGTACCACTCAGATGCTAGGCTGGTTGGTTTTTTTTTTTTAATTCTGTCAGTCTCCAGTGTATATGATTCGGCTTCATTTATTACTATAAAATATTGATAGAAAAATTTCCTCTATGCGTATTTTCCTTTTGACATCAAATAAGAAAAACTGCCAGAAAACCCAAAGGTATGGCACATATAAAAGATAAATGTGTACTCACCAAATCCTCTTAAACCAATCTTTTATTAACAATACAAGAAATGAGTCTTGTTCTGAGTTGCCGTAATGAAAACATTTTTAGCGTTCAGTTATTTTAAGGAAGACTAAAGCAAATTACACCTAGTAAACACTGGAATTTATCATTTCTTTCATTCCACAGGTGTTTATTTGAAGTCTGCTGTGTGCTAACCACTACTCTAAGACAGCTGATAAAACAAAGAAGACAAACCCTCCCTCCCTCCTGGACATTACTATTGAGGGGAACGAAAACTCAAAACCAGTAAGGCAGTTTGTCACCATCCTCTGTGATCATTCATCACATTTTTACCATGTACCAAGTGCTTTCCATGAACTACATATTTCTTCTCTCTCTCTCTCTCT
>NW_003852465.1:2880472-2965693 GCF_000181295.1 Otolemur garnettii
TTTTTTTTTTTTTTTTTTTGAGACACAGTCTCACTCACTCTATCTTCCTGGGTAGAGTGCTGTGGCATCATCACAGCTCACAGCAACCTCAAATTCTTGGGCTTAAGCCATTCTCTTGCCTCAACCTTCCTAGTAGCTGGGACTACTGGCACCCACCACAACACCAGGCTAGTTTTGTTCTATTTTTCTACTTTTAATAGAGGTGGGGTCTCACCCTTGCTCAGGCTGGCATGTATTATATATTTCAATTCTCATGTCTAATACTGTATCATGTGCATTTTAAGGATGAATAACTAAACCTTAGCATAAGCTAAGCCATTTGCCCAAGACCCCACAGGTACAAACTGGAAGAGCTAGAAACCTAAACTAAGGTTTGGGAACTATAAATCATGCATTGCCATTCACTGGGCTATACATAGGTTCTGTCCCTTATTCTCTCCAACCCAAGTATCATCATCTTCTATTTGTCAGAATTTTATTGTTTATACAATGATAAGTAAAGTAGGGATAGAAGGCACAATCCCTATTTCCTAGTCTTGAAATTTCTTTCATGCCAGTTCAGATCCTAGCCGTCACAAGGCCTCTTGTGCTGTCTCTCTTTTTACCAGACCTCCTCCTTTGCCACTGTGAGAAGAAACCTAATTTCAACTGTAGAAGGAATGTCCACGCTGGAGGTCCTAGCTGTCCTACCTGTTCCAGCCAAGGTCATGGCCCAGACACAGGAGGAAACCCAGCTGACTCTAAAAAACTGCTGATCTGGCTCATGAAATTACAATCACTTTCTAAGTCATGAGATTTGGAATTATTTGTTACGTATCAATAACTAACTGATGTAGAAGACTGCATGAGAACTGGCAGCAAGAGTTGTCTGGGCTTTGAATTTCAGATGAAAGTCAGAAGGGACTGAGACTCTAGAGACTTCTAGGTGCCTTTTCTTCAGTATACGTAGGTATCGCCAATTTTAAAGTGTAATGATTTTTAAGAGAATGAAGGAACCACATACTCACCCATTCTTAACTAGATATAAACCACATATCTGTTGTGGTTCTGAACCAAAAGAGGTGACATAGTCTAGCCCCTACATAGAATTTTCAGACATTCTTGTAGTGATGAAAGTGTGTGTCATGAGTGAAGAGCCCTCTCACGGTTCTTGCTCCTACCACAAGCACAAAGAGGACTCATGGAAGACACTTAAGAGGCACAGATTAAGAGTCTGTGTGACTCCTTGTATGTGCCAGCACAGCGATGGTACTGAGTTCACATAAGGCAAAAAATAAAGAAGGGAAGGACAATGCATGGGTTTGGGGGGCGGGGGGTTCTTTGTTTATTTTGGAAACAGAGTCTCACTCTGCCACCCTGCATAGTGTGCCTCAAACTCATGGACTCAAGCAATTCTCTTGCCTCAGCCTCCCAAGTAACTGGGATTATAGGTGCCCGTCACTACATCCAACTAATTTTTCTATTTTTTTCTAGAGACAGGGTCTGGCTTTTGCTCAGGCTGGTCTCAAACTCCTGAGCTCAAGTGCTCCACCTGCCTCAGCCTCCCAGAGTGCTAGGATTACAGGTGTGAGCCACCACACCTGGCTAAAACATGAGCTTTAATTATATTATTAGTCTGATATAATTATAATTAATTAGACTATAATTATTAGTCTGATAATTTCATGGATTGCTTGAAACCTTTCATTGTGGTGTATTAAAAACGTCTCTAATACCTTCTCTTCATTAGCTGTTTAGTGATTGCAACCTAGTAGAGAGGGGTAAGTGCTCTAGTATAAAATGTAGGCTTTCTCTTCAAGGAACAATAACAGAACAATGGATGGAATGGATAACCAGTAAAATAATGTCTTATTTAAAGTCTCTTGTATTATAGTTTCTTGAGTATTTGTCATTTTTAATGTATGGATTTAAGTTCTTCTAATATTAGCATATAAATACAATAGCATTAGAACAATATGCCATTTAACCAAAAGCCTGTGAATAAGAAAAAAGGAAATCACAGAATTTCTGAGTTAGCATCAGCCATCACCTTCTTTAACATATAAAAACTAAAAATAATATGATTATTGTTGATACACATGGACGGCGTTTCTTCCAGTTGTAATGCACTGTGTTTCAAAAGTATGAGGCACAATCCATTCCCTTTTAAAAAGATTAAAAATAAAACATTATTACTGTAAAAAGGAAATAATAGCCTTTTTAGTATTTTCTGTATGCCAAATAAATGGTGCACAAAATAACAGGTATAAAAGTTAAGAAAGAGGGTTTGCTCAGTTTGAAGGGATAGGGAAAGGCTAGTACCCAAAAAAAAGGTAGCTTTAGACAAGCAGAGTAAGGCAGGGCATTGCAGGCCAAAGGCCAATGTGAACTAAAGGCTTCATTTAGGTAAAAATTAGAAACGTGTGTATGTGTGTGTGTTTGTGTGTGTAAATATATGGGTGGGTGCATGTTACTTACATGCACACAGGTATGTGTGTATACATACTACTTAAATGCATACAAACTTACAAATATTTTGATATCTGCTTCCATTTATGGTTAATCACTTAATTCACCCAACAATATACTAGGCTCAACTCCTTGATACCTAAATCCAACACGATTCCACCAACCTGATTATGTAGCAACTGGCATGACACTTGGTACATATTAAGTGCTCAGTAAATATCTGTTGAAGGTGTGTAGGAATGAATGAATGAACAGATCCTGCAGAACAGGTGTTAAAAAGCTGATGGTCAAGGTGTGACTTTCCCAATATCAGGGAATTAGTCAAATGTATTTCTGACAATTGTTTTCTTCTCAATTTTTTTTTTTTTTTTTTTGCTCAAGATCATCTACAGACCAGAAGCATCAGCATCACTTGGGAGATTATCAGAGACGTAGAAGTTGTGGCCCCACCCCAGACATACTCGTTCTCAAGCCTCATGTGACCAGATCCCCAGGAGATTTTTTTTATTTATTTAGCAGTTTTTTGCTGGGGCAGGGTTTGAACCTGCCACCTCCGGGTTCAAATGGAGCCAGTGCCCTACTCCTTTGAGCCTCCGGCGCCGCCTAATCCCCAGCTGATTTGTTTGCAGGTGATAGTTGGGGAAGCCCTGCACTATTACGTCTTCTGTGCTGGAAGAACAAGGTGAGTGGAAGGATCCTGGAGACTTGTAAAGAGAGGAAGGAGGAACAAACATGGAGATGTGGGTGGGAGCACTTTGGGAAGGGTCATGCATGCGAGGTTAGGGATTTACCTTCTAAACCAAGGCCGCGTGTTTTAACCCCAAGGACAATAAGCCATCAATCCAGTAAGATGTGGGAAGAAAATTTAAAAACTCATGACTTTTTAATTTTTATCTGAAACTAAGAAAGGGAGTTGACTTTACTAATAGCTACTTGTTCTATTTAATGTTCAGCCGCACCCAGGCCTGGCCGCTTGTCAGCCTGCAAATGTAAGCACGTAGCCTGGAAAACACAACTCAGGCAGCAACTGCGGCGTCCCTCCCCGCTTCCTGCCTTATTCTCCCCATTGAGTATTGAAATATAGATGGACTCACTTAAGAAAACACTTGTAGTATGTGGTTTTAATTAAAATATCCTTCACAGAATGGACAAGTAGTTTTAAATTATTCCCAAGCAAGAGTGTGCACACACATGCAGGCACACACACACTGGATACCAGATCAGAAGAGCAGGCCCAGTGAACAAGGAAACAGAAGGGCTAATTCTTCTCTTACATCTGATAAAATCTGTTAGCCACATTCCAAGGGAGAAAAAATGACCATCTCACCAAATCTGACAAGAAGGCAGCCAACAAGTGAAAAACAGAACCACTTTTCAAAAGAGACCTGTGAAGGTGGCGTGTCAAAATGGATGTCTGGAAATATTTCCATAGATTATGTTTTTGTTGACAATAATAATGTAAGTGTATATTCTATTTAAAAAAAAATAGAATCTCTATTGCATATCTCTATACTGAAAACTGTTAGAAATTTCCAACCTAAAAAAACCCATTTAAATAGAATTACATTGACTTTAAACCAATGTAAAAATGCAACACCTTCTGTTTCATTTGCAAAAACGACTGATGTAAGAGAAGATGGAAATTTATGAACTGGCTTTAAGCAGAGCTTTGGCTTCTCTGTTGGTTGGGATTAAATAATGAGGATTGGGATTTAGGAAGAGAAGCCCATTTTAAACTTCAGCAGTTGAGATGTATATACCTTTGTGAAGTATCTTCTCAAATATGACTTATAATAATACCGAGTACTTAATTAAACTGTATTTAGAAATGGCCGTGACTTGTAAGTAAGCCAAAAACCTTAAAAATGTTGAAACTTATTCAATTACATTGTTGTCTCCAAATATATTATTAGCCCTAATAACTTGTATACTTTTAAGAAATTTTACATTAGTGCAACTAAATATTCACTTTCTCTACATCAAACTGTCTTCACTTTGGTTTCTGTGTGTATTTTCTACTGTTCAATATTTTAAGTTACAATGTGTTACCTTATTTTATCAAATATAAGTTGCCATCAGTTAAATAGATAATGTGATTATATGTTCCACTAAGAAAGGTAAAACTACTACAAGTGTTATTGCCATTAATTGTTTAAAATCATCCAGACTTTGGAGATGTTCAAATCTCATGGGGGTGGGGAAAGTGCAACTAGAGTATGATTAAGTTTGGCTACTAATAACTACAAACCAAAAGCGACATGGCCTTAGCAACACAGAAGTCTTTCTCTCTCGTATCAAAGTGTAGAGATATGCAGTCCAGGCCTGTGAGGTGGGCCCTGCTTTGCAAAGACTTCCCTGAATCAAGTATTTCTACCTCTCTGCTCACCATTCCTACAGTATAGTCAAACTGAAATTTTAAAAAATGATGAGAGTGAAAAATAAATGCCAACTCTTTCCTAAGGCAAAAAGGAAAGTTACAGAATTTCCCATGGACTTCCACCTACATTGGCCAGAATCTGGGCGTACAGCCAGGCATAGGCGCTAGGAAGGGAGAGGAGGGCAGGACATCTCTAGGTAGATGGACACAGCTATGCCAGCTATTGATAGAGGATAGGAGATTCTCAGGTATTGGAAGGCAAACAGAAGTCCAGCTACATATGTAAAATACTAGCATGGGAATGTAGGTATATAGTTTGCACATATATAAATACAGAGAGGTCATGTGCTCATAATTTATTTTGTGAATATAGGCTTGGAGGTGACTACTATAGAAAATCATTTCTGAGGCCAGCGGGTATCTAACTTCAGGTTCCATAAAAGCAGAGCCTGAGACAGGAATTCTTGTTTGAGTGATTTATTGACAGAGATTGCTCTCAGGAGAAGGAAAGTATGAGGAGTAGGATGAAGCACAGAGAAAAAGCTAAGCAAGGATGTGGGGTCAGCTGCAGGCCAGAAGAGTCCAGTCCCACAGGAAGCTCGGGAAGCAGATTCTAGCAGGGTTGTCTCCACCTAGAGGCAAGGGGCAGGTCCTCTGTATCCCTTATGGGTCAGGCACTGGACCAGAAATAGAAGGGTAATTTCTAGGGCCTCACAGCTTCTATTTGGCCCATGGTGCATCTCTTGAAAGGGGCAGTGTGTTGTTTGCTGATAACACAGCAGCAAGAGGATGCCCACCAGAGGGACCTGTTCTTCATGATTCCATCAGCTAATGATCTCCTTAGCTGATATGTAATGCTGTGTACCACCTTCCTCACTCATTTGTTTTTGTTTATTAATTTCTTCAGCCACTCATCCAATCACTAAGCATCTATTCAATGCCTGCTGTGAGCTAGATGCCAAGAATACCATAGTCAAAACTAGTTAGCTATTATTCATAGGGACAACTAGCAGGTGCCCTTTAGAAAGGGTCCAGTGTAGGTCAGCCCTCTGGGAAAACTTTTGCATTCTCTGGGACCTGCTTACTTTATCTCCCTTGAAAATCTTGGCCCCAGACTCCTATTCTCACTGCACTGGCGAGAACCAGGGAAGGGTGAACGATAGGATATGCCAGCTGGCTGCTGTGTGCCTGTGTTGGAATCAAGACTTTGTATTTCAGATTTATCCATAAAGTAAGATTAATAAAATATTATATTATTGGCCTGCAGTGAGAAGTAAATCAAAGGATATATATAAATTGTTCAGCACAGTGTCTGGTGCATATGAACAGCAGCACTGATAGGGTGCTTAACAAATGCCTTATCAACTCAACCTTAAAAAGATCTCTCAAATCCATCCACTTCTCTTCCTTCACCACTGACACCATACAATTCAAACCACTACCACCTCTTGCCTTGACCACTGCAACAGTTCTTAACTCCTTCCCTCAATCCATCTGTCACATAGATTGTGTGTTAGATCACTACCTGTCTACAGTCTCTCAATGGCGTCCCACTCTCATCATGCTTCTGCCACCTCTCTCTTTGAACACACCAATATCTTTACTGCTTTGGGGCACCCACCTATGCGTCCCTATTTCTTTGTTCTATGGGACCCTCCCTTCACCTACTTGGGTTGATTTCTTCCCAACTTTTGGGGACCAGTTTAAGTATTATTCCTCCACAACATCTCCCCTGGCTCAAAATCCCAATGAGGCCTTCCTCTGTCTGACCTCCCCGGTCTCTTCCGTCCTGGCGCCTCTCACAATTTGTCATTGTCCTTCTGCATGTGTGTTGTTTTTAGTGTCTGTGGCCCTTGCCCTCCCCCCCCGCCTGCCCCACTCCAGAAGGCAAGGACTATGTCTGTTGGCTTTATTCTCATGTGTCCACCACTGAGCCAGTCAGGAAGTACTTACTCACTAAACAGCTGGAGGACAGATACAGAGCATCTTTGCCAGACACCTTGCTACACTTTACATTCTCATGTAACTCTCAAAACTTCACTAGGTCATTGTGCCTGTTAGCCTCATTTTACAGATGAGGAAACCAAGGGAGAGCAGTTAAATGGCAGATCGATTCAGTTTATTCAACAAATACTCATCCACATTTTTTGAACATCTGCTATTTCAAGCTCTTAAGCTACATCGGTGAACAAAACAGATAAAAATCTCCTTGTGAATCCCATCTTGCAGAACTTAAATGGTGAGGCCACAGTAGTGACTCTAGAGCCTAAAGGCTTTATTCCTATTCTAACCCCTACCCCACCCCCCAAAAAAATTAATGTTGTGGAGAAACTACAAGGGACATTTCAGCTTGCAAACCACACTTCCCTGACTTCAGGTTATGCAATGCGTACCACTTTGGCTCATTTGTTAAGTTTCTCCTGACTTCTCAAAGAAAAATGAAATGGGAAAAGAAATTCTAATCTCCCGTAGAATTTCATTCCTTTTTACATCTCTCGGACGTATACCTGCTAAGCACACAGTGACGCCAAAATCTGCATTTATTTTATACAAATGCATGAAGACCAATTAATTATTCTCTCCTATGTGCATTACCACTGGGCTGTTAGTGTGAACAGCTTCTTACTATTGCTCTGATTTTTTTTTTTAGGCAATAGACTCAGTACTTAATTCACTAAGACCATGTCTTATCAAGTACATGAATATTTAGAGTGATAATTGGTGCAGTTTTCACTCCTGCAGGGAAGGCAAGAGCATTGTAGAGAGACTAAGGGTGCGGAAAGAGGCATTCATCTGCAGCTATATTTGACAACAGAGGAAAAGGCAAGGCGATGAAGAGCGGAAAGAAATGTAAAACAAGAAGGAAAGAGAGTAAGAAAGAGGGAGGATACAGAAAAAATAGCCACCAGTGAGAGTGAATACTTATAATATTCTACAGCGATCGTTCCTCTTGGGGGGGGCAGGGCAGAGTCTCACTCTGTCACCCTGGGTACAGTGCATGGCATCATAGCTCACAGCAACCTCAAGCTCTTGGGCTCAAACAATCCTCCTGCCTCAGCCTCCCAAATAGCTAAGACTGTAGGTGCCCACGATGATCTTTCCATAAAAGAAACATTGATTACAGAACATATTTCTCCTCTCTTTCCTTTCTTTTGATCTTTTTATTATTAATAAATATTATTTACATCCAATTTATATTGGTGAAAATTTTAATTCTATGCCTATTATAAGAATAAATAACATACAATATTTGTTAATAAATATTCAAAAGGCATGAACAATTCACTTGCTTAATATAATATCTGTGTTTTTGCACAATATAAAAACATCATCTAAAAGGAACTGTGCATTTTGACCAAATTCCCATCATACTCAATATACCTAATTATAACTTTATTATAAATAATGCCAGGCAAATTTGTCAAGTAGTTTGAAAAGTGGGGAATGGGGGAGGTAAGGACAAGTGATCTTGCTGGTTGTGAGTGTGTCATATATGGCTTTTATAATCTTGAGATCTGTTCCTTCTATGCCTAATTTGTTGAGGGTTCTTATCATGAAAGGGTTTGAATTTTGTCAAATTCTTTTCCTGCCATCTATTGAGATGACCATATTGTCTTTGTTTTTGCTTCCAGTTATGGGTGAATCACATTTACTGATTTATATATGTGGAACCACTTTTGCATCCTTGGGATGAAGCCCACTTGGTAACATTGGTGAATAATTGGTGAATTATTTTCTGATGGATTATTCTGTGTGATTTGCTAGTATCTTACTTAGGATTTTTGGATCTGTACTCATATGGGGCATTGGTCTGTAGTTTTCTTTTTTGATTGTATTCTTTCTTGGCTTCACAGAATGAGATGAAGAGGATTCTCTCTGAATGATAGGAAATAATTTCTGCAGTATTGGTACCAGCTTCTCAGTAGGTCTGGTAAAAGTTGACAATAAATCCATCTGGTCTGAGGCTTTTTTGTTGTTGTTGGAAGATTTTTTATTTCTGTCTCAATCTTGTTGCTCATTTGTTGGTCTATTCAGGAGTTCTATTTCTTCCTGATTGAGTCTTGGGAGGTTGTGCTCTTCCAATAATTTGTCTATTTCCTTGACATGTTCAAGTTTATGTGCATAGAGATATTCATAATATGCACAGATGATATTTTGTATTTGTGTGGTATCAGTTACGTATCTCCTTTTTTCATTTCTAAGTGAGTCTATCTGAGTCTTTTCTCTTCCTGGGCAATCTAGCAAGAGGTCTATCAATTTTTTTTTTATCAATTTTGTTTATCTTTTCAAAGAACCAAGTTTTTGTTTCATTGATACTTCATAATTGTTTTTCCCATTTCATTTAGCTCTACTCTGACTTAGTTATTTCTTTTCTTCTGCTGGCTTTGGGTTTGATTTGTCCTCCTATTTCTATTCCCTTGAGAGGTATCATTAGATTCTTAATTTGTGATCTTTCTGTCTCTTTGATGGAGGCATTCAAGGCTATGAATTTCCCCCTCAGGACTGCTTTTGTTGAATCACATATTCATATTGGTAGCTTGTGTCTCCTTTTCATTAACTTCAAAGAATCTTTTTCTTTCCATCTTAATTTCATTATTGACCCCATAATCATTCAGCAGCACATTGTTTAATTTCCATAACTTTGTGCAGAATTGAGTGTTTCTCTTAGAGTTGACTTGTAGTTTTACTCCACTGTGGTTTGAGGAGCTACATGGTATTATTTCTATTTTTTTTTAATTTGTTGAGACATGCTTTGTGACCGAAAATATGATCAATCTTGGAGAATGTTCCATGTGTTTATAAGAAGAATATATATTCAGTGGTTTGGGGGTAAAATGTTCTATAAATGTCTGTTAGGTCCATTTGTTCTATCCAGGGCTTCTTTATTTATTTTCTACTTGGATGATGTGTCCAGTTCTGTCAGTGGGGTGTTGAAGTCTCTGGCAATTACAGAGCTGCTGTTTATCTCTTTGCTTAGATCTATGGGGTTTGCTTTATGAATCTTGATGCTCTTATGCTAAATACATATGTATTTAGAATCATTATATCTTCTTATTGAATTGCTCCCTTTATCATTTTATAATGACCATCTTTCTCTTTCTTCACCATTGTTGATTTAAAGTTAATTTTATCTGATATGAGAATGGCTATACCTGCTCTTTTTGTTTGCATTTTTGTGGTTTATTCTTTACATTGAGTCTGTGTGCATCCTTGTGCTTTATGTGTGTCTTCTGGAGACAATAAACAGATAATTCAGGTATGTTTTTTTATCTAGTTAGCCACCACATCTTTCAAGCGATGCATTCAAATTGTTAACATTAAGAGATAGAATTAATATATGGGATGCTGTTCTGTTCCTCATGTTCGTTAAATCTTATTGTTTTGTTTCCCTTCCTGTGTTATTGTTTTATGAGAGTTGTAAGCTTTAGCTTTTTTGATGGTTTTACACTAGTGGGTATCTATTGTGCTGATTTGTGTTTAAGGCAATTCTGAGTATTTCCTGAAGAGCAGGGCTAATCACAACAAATTACCTCAGTGTTTGATTGTCTGGAACAGACTTAATATATCCATCAGTTGTGAAACTTAGTTTTCTAGAATGCAGAATTCTAGGTTGGCAGTTATTTCATTTAATAAAATTAAAGATGGAGGCCTTATTCCTTCCTGTCTTGTAGGGCTTCCACTGAGAAGCTGCTGTTAGCCTAGCGGGGTTTCCTTTGTAGGTCAGTTGTTGCTCATGTCTAGTTGATTATAGAATTTTCTCCTTCACTTTTACTTTAGCCAAGTTGATTACTATATATATTTATTGTCTGGGATTAATTGAGGGTACAAATAATTAGGTTACACTGATTGCATTTGTTAGGTAAAGTCCCTCTTATAATTGTGTCCCACCCCCAAGAGGTGTGTCATACACTGTGGCCCACATGCCCCTCTTGCCTCTCTTCTCCCTGCTCCCTCATTCCCCTATCCCACTCCTTGTATTAGCTCATCTATAGCATTCATTAGAATTGTATACATTGGAATCTCACTTCTCCATTCTTATGTTTTACAAAGAAGGATGTGTTCCACCTCCTTCCAGGTTAATACAAAAGACGTAACGTCTCCATTGTTTTTAATGGATAAATAGTTGTCTATGGTATACATATACCACAGTTTGTTAATCCATTCCTGGGTTGGTGACCATTTAGGCTGGTTCCACATTTCATCAATTTAAATTGAGCTATAATAAACAGTCTAGTGCAAATGTCCTTATGATAAAAGGATTTTTTTTCCTTCTTGATAGATGCCTAGTAATGGGATTGTAAGATCAAATGGGAAGTGTAATTTGAGTTCTTTGAGGATTCTCTATACTTCCTTCCAAAAAGGTTGTACTAGTTTGTAGTCCCACAAGCAGAGTAAAAATGTTCCCTTCTTTCCACATCCACACCAGCATCTGCAGGTTTGAGACTTTGTGATGTAGGCCATTCTCACTGGGGTTGGGTGATATCTCGGGGTGGTTTTGATTTGCATTTCTCTGATGATTTGGGATTATGAGCATTTTTTCATATGTTTTTTGGCCATTTGTCTATCTTCTTTAAAGAAGATTCTGTTCATGTCTCTTGCCCAGTGATATATGGGACTGTTGGATCTTTTTCTGTTGCTTAATTTGAGTTCTCTGTATATCCTAGTTATCAAGCTTTTGTCCAATTCATAATATGCAAATATCTTTTCTCATTCCAAAGGTTGTCTATTTGCTTCGGTGGTTGTCTCATTAGCTATACAGAGGGTTTTCAGTTTAATTAAGTCTCATTTGTTTATTTTTGTTATAGTTACAATTGCCATGGAAGTCTTCTTCATAAAATCTTTCCCCAGGCTCAAATCTTCAAGTGTTTTCCCTACACTTTCTTTGAGGATTTGTGTTGTTTCATGCCTTAGATTTAAATATTTTATCCATCTTGAATCAATTTTTTTTTTGCAGTTTTTGGCCTGGGCTGGGTCTGAACCCACCACCTCTGTTATATGGGGCCGGCACCCCACTCCTCTAAGCCACAGGCGCCGCCCCTTGAATCAATTTTTGTAAGTGGTGAGAGGGACAGGTCCAGTTTCAGTCTTTTGCATGTGGTTATCCAGTTCTCCCAACACCATTTCTTTATCAGGAATTCTTTTTCCCAATGTATGTTCTTGTTTGGTTTATCAAATATCAGGTGGCTATAAGGTGTTAGTTTCATCTCATGGTTTTCTATTCAGTCCCAAATGTCAATGTTTCTATATTTGTCCCAATTTCATGTTGTTTTGATCACTATGGCCTTGTAGTATAGCCTAACATCTTGTAGGGAGATACCCCTGGCTTTGTTTTTATTACTAAGAATTGCCTTGGCTCTACAAGTTTTTTTCTGGTTCCATACAAAGTGAAGAATTATTTTTTCCAAATCTTGAGAGTATGATGATATTATTTTAGTGGGGATTGCATAAAATCTGCAGATGGGGATATAACAAAAGCAATCTGACAAGGTAAATTTATCACAGTAGATGTCTACTTTTGAGAAATAGAAAGAGGCCACATCAACAACCTCATGAACTGTCTTACTGAATTGGAAAAAGAACAATCTAATCCCAAGCCCATAAGAAGAAAATAAATAACCAAAATTAAATGTAGATTAATGACATTGAAAACAAAAGAATCATTCAGAAAATTAATGAAACAAAACTTGATTTTTTGAAAAAAAATAAAATCAATAAACCTTTGGCCAGATTAACTACAAACAGAAAAGTAAAATCTCTAATAACCTCAATAAGAAACAATAGAGGGGAAATAACAACAGATGCGACAGAGATACAAGAGATTATCTCTGGGTACTATATGTCTTAAACATGTCCTATTTGCTATGAATCTTCCTAGGGTTCAATGAACATCTTGTATCTGGATGTCTGTATCTCTAGTGATACCATGGGAGCTTTCCTCAATAATTTTCTCAAATATATTTTCCATGATTTTAGCTCTTTCTTCTCTTCCCTCAGGGATACCTATAATTCCCTTATTAGTTCACCTCACATAGTTCCATATCTCTGTAAGTGACTGTCCTCCTATTTTGTTCTCTTCTCTTCCTCTGAGTTAGCTAGAGATCCTTGTGTTTAAGCTCTGAGATTCTTTCTTCTCCTTGGTTTAGTCTGATGCTGATGTTTTCTGCTATGTTATGAAAGTCCCTAAATGACTCTTTTGTTTCTTTGAGTTCTATTATATCCTTCCTTCTGTTGTCTAGCACCTTAGTGACTTTTACATTAATTTCTTGAAAATTTCTTTGACTTTTTTTGTTTGTTTTCAACTGTGTCTTCAATTCCATTCATTTTACTTGCCATTCATATTCTGAATTCCATTTTTGTCATTTCAACAATTTCCTTATAGTTTGAGCTCACTACTATTATTCCATTGATCTGTTCTGATTTTTCATATTGCTGGGGTAATTTTGTTGATTTCTTCTCATCTGAAAGCTCTTTTTTCAACTCCAGGCTAGGTTTGTAAGGAACCTGTTTTTTGCTGGGACTTCTCCTGCTTACCTAGAAGAAGGGGAGGTCTCTGAATGATGCTTTGTCTCCCTCTACTCTAGAATGTTGACATGGCAAGGGAAAGGCACATGCCCTGGAAACCTATAATACAGCTGTTCTGATTTGGTCTGTTCACCTGTGACTGCCTCTGTTTAAGTCCTTGTTGGATGCTGTTTATGCTGGTTGTTGGACTGCTCACCAAATAGTTGCAGGATGTTGGAGCTGACAGCTTGACAAGACCCTCTTCATTGAGGCTGGTATTGTGGGGATTGTTCTGCCTGGGAATTCCTGCAAAGGTGACAGTGGCAGCTATGTGAGGCTCTCCAGGAAGCAGTTGGGAGCTCCTGGGTTATAGGCATTTTTTCAAACCAGATTCCAGTGGACTGTAGGTTCAACTCTGGAGTGAGGGGTTCCTGGCTAGGACTTTAGGAGCAATTTACTGTGGCAGTAGTTGATGATTCAGGGCAAGGCCTTGGGGCCCAGGTGCAGCACTGGAATATTGGGGCCATGTTCTGGGCCTGGAAGAAGCTCTGGAGACATGGGAGCAAGTTCTGGGGCTCTGGCATATGAGCTTCAGATTCAAAATTGAGAAGAGCCAAGAGAACTTCTGAGTAGGGCTTCACAGACAGGACCAGGGGCAAAAGGGTGGCAGGATTGCTGCTAGCTGGAGTTGAGGTCAGGGCTGAGCAAGCAGCAGGCAGTTGTGACCTGGAGAGCAGAGTCAGGGCCAAGCCAGTGGCAGCCTATTCCACACACTCAGTCACTGATGCCAAGTGATATGAGCAGAGTTCAGGTCCAGTGACCCAGGGACCAAAGAGTTCTCCATTCAGCCTCTAGGACTCACTGAAACAGTTGCTCAAAGCCTCTAATGTATCATCCTGTGAGCTTAGATCCCATTGTGCCAGTGAGCTCTTAGATCCCAAGAATTTGGCTTCCAGTCACCAGGAATAGGTAAAAGGAGACTCCCATTGGTTCACTCCCTCTCCAGCCTCGTGGGGGCAATGTGAAGGCCACAGGCATGAAGCTGAGTCCCCTGCCAACCTGGTGCCATGCACCCAAGAGCTCAGGTTAGCTTTATCTGGGGCTCAGTCCCCATCATACCTGTTGTGTGGTGCAATGACTATTCACAGACTGCAGGCAGGTCCCAAATCAGTGGCCTTAGAGAGAGCCCTCTCACAACTCACCTGTAGTGCCTGCCAGGTGAGCACGGTGCTCTGACCACTAGCCTGATAATCTTCCCCATGTGTGTTTTGATATGATCAAATGTATTGCCTTTTCACCTTTCTTTTTTCCACCCTGAGAGTCCCACGCTGATTCTCTGTGGTTTCACAATGTTCCTTCTGAGAATAGCTGTCTGTAGGTAGGCACCTGCTTCCTCTTTTGTGTCTGTCATTGTTTTAACTTTATTTTAATATTTCCTCATTCATCAGTGTTACTGTGAAATAGACTAATCTGTTAACAAATCCTGGAAAAAAATTGAAAAGAACTGTGTACCAATAAAACATAATTCCTTTTATTATTAATTTTACTGCCTGAGCTCAAGCATTAATTTAATAAGTAGATAGCATGTATGCTGTAACAACCATTTGGTGACTGTTGGTTAAAAGCAAGGTTCTGAATGCTGGTAGCATTGCATAAATCTAACAGGGAATTTTGGAACACTATTTTAGTGAATCCCTTACCCTGGTCACACATTCAGGTAACACCCCCTTCTGCCTTTAGATACAGAAAATAATTATAGCACTGTGGACAAATCAGGGATGTGAATCTCAAAAAAACAAAAAGGTGAGAGATTTACTCTTTTATACTGTACACCCATTTCCATTCTTCAGGGAAGAGCAAAGAATCAGGGAGCAGATCAATTACAGGACAATCTTACATCTTGACAATAGCAATTACTGGGCAGCCACCAAAACCCACAAAAGCCTTCTTTTTGAATATGTAATTCAACCCTTTCTTGTACACAGAAAACTTACCAAATAAAAGCAGCAGCCAAGGCAATTCTGGCTTTTATATTCTGCCATACATTCTAAGAAGCCACAATGGAAAGTGCATACCTTTGATGAAATGACACTAAATGCATGTAACAACTTTCTGCAAGGGAAGGTCAAGTCCTTTTTTCCTAAACTAGAGGGCTTCAAAAATAGGAAGAAAGCTCCAGCCTTAAATATTTCAGAATAAAGCCTGTAACCTTCACAGGGACTTTTATTCCAGCTGTGTTCACATTCATTATAATGACTCTGGAGAACATCACTGACTCATTTTAGATGATGACTACATAACTATTCATTTATACTTAATGAGTTTGTTCCACCAGGTATATGATGAACTCTAAACAAATAGTGTCACTGAATCACACATGTCAATAAAATGGAGTACTAAACCCCACCTAGCAAAGGTAATGATAAACTAGAAGGAAAAAGAGCTGTGTCTAATTAATGAAAATGCCCTTTGTATTTTCTAATGGTTGAAACATTAACTTGAAAATGGCTTTTCCTGCAATAATTTATAGACAAGCACTCTTTAATGGGAAAACAATTCAAATTTATGTGCAATT
Organism: Otolemur garnettii; assembly: GCF_000181295.1. Lineage (NCBI taxonomy): Eukaryota > Metazoa > Chordata > Mammalia > Primates > Galagidae > Otolemur > Otolemur garnettii. The sequence continues at coordinate 2,896,375 of NW_003852465.1, forward strand.
GAACTACAATTATTTGATTAACTTTATTAAATTCTTGTTGATTCTACAGTCTAGATGAAGTGTGTCATTTTTTATAAGTTTCATATGTTGCAGTTTTAAATGTTTTTGAATCTCAGGATTCAATTGGTCTTGAAAATGTCCTTAGGAGCCTCTTTTTTAACCTGATGAATAAAACCTAGATGTCTGGGATTCAATTCACTTGTCTCTTTCCATGATGATAATTTTATTTTTACGTTCAAGAAGCACTTGAATAAATCCCGTAGCAAAATTCGCATGATTCTCTGCTGATTTGCATGGAATGGAAACAATGAGAATCACTTGGTTGAATAAAGCTCGATTCAATTAAGTGGAATCTATGTCTGTATATTTTGATTTAACTAGGTAGTACTGACAACTTGAAGTATTCTCATATACCATGAGAGTCTTATAGCAAAGAGAGAGAGAAAAGAAAAGGTCCCAGATCAATAATCTCCACTTACACATGAGAAAATTAGAAAAAAAGGAGCCAAGTAAACCTAAAGCCAGTAGAAGACAGGAAATAAAAAAGACAAGAGCAATAAAATGAGAACTAAAGACAAAAAATGGAGCAATATATGAAACCAAAAGGCAGTTCTTTGAAAAGGTTGATAAAATTTACAAATCTCTATCTGGTGTGGCCAGGAAAGAGAAAAATATAGAAATTATCAGTATCAGAATTAAAGAGGATACGTATGTACAGATGTAAGTACTATAATATTAAAAGGATAATTAAGAAATTATGAATAACTTTCTGCCCATAAGTTTAACCACTTAGATAAATGGGCAAACCCTTTGAAAGACACAAGCTACCAAAACTCACTGAAGAATGATTAGACAAGTTGAACAGCTCAAAATCCATTAAAGAAATTCAATTTAGATAAAAGGCATCCAACAAAGAAAACTCCAGCCCCAAATGATTTCACTGGAAAAGCTGATCACATATTTAAAGGGAGTTAATATAAATTGTATACAATCTTTCTTATAAAATAGAAGAGAAAGGAAAACTTTCTTACTAATCTTGTAAGGCCAGAATTGCCTTGATTCTAAAACCAGGCTGATGTCTTGCCTGAAAACAGGCACAAAAATCTCTCCCTAATAAAATAAAATGTTAGAAAAACTGGATCTGGATTCATCAGTATTAAAAAGGATATGTTATGACAAAGTGGGTTTATTTTTAGACTTCACCAGTGGTCCAACATTCAAATATCAATGTAATTCAAAATACATTGAAAAAAAGCCAAATGACTATCTCAGTATATACAGTAAAAATATTTTACAAAAAATACAGCATCCATTCACATTTTAAAAAAATACTTTCATCAAACTTAGAAAAGTAGGAAGTGTCCTTATCATGATACAGAGAACCTGTGTCAAATATACATTATATTTAATGGTGAAAGCCTAAAACATTTCTCTCTAAAACTGGGATAAAGTAAGGATGTCTATTCTTATAAATTCTGTTCAATATCATACCGAAAGGGCTAACCAGTGCAATAAGGCAGGAAAAAGAAATTAAAAGCCCAGTATTATAAAGAAGAAAAAAACCAAAGCTCTCTCAACTGCAGAAGACATGATTATCTATGTATAAAATTCCAGAATTAATAAGAAGTTTGGCAAGGTTATAGGATACAAAATCACTATTAAAAAATCAAGTGTATTTCAATGTACTACCATATAGCAATGAAGAATTGGAAATTGAAATTATAAAATGGTACTCTTTAAAATAGCAAAAAATGAAACTCATAGGTATAAATTTAACAAAATACATTCAAGATCTGTCTGTTGAAAACCATAAAACATTGATGAAATAAATAAACAGATGTGTGCATGTATATGTGTGTATTACAGATTGGAAGACCTAGTATTATTAGGATTTTAATTCTCCTAATATTGTCCTATAAACTTAATGCAATCCCATTCAAACTCTCAGTAGAATGTCTAGCAGTTATTATATTGAAATGCAAAGAATGTAAAATAGGCAAAACTTTGAAAGTTGGAGGACCCACCCTACCCCCCTACATTCAAGACTTACTATAAAAGTAATCAAAATAGTGTGGCATTGATGAAAAAAAGATATACAATATATCACTTCCACAAATTCAGGGGAAAGGATAGAGAGCCTAGAAATAAATTCATACAGATGTCACTAATTGATTTTTGCCAAATATGCAAGAGCAACTCAACAGATAAAAGGATAGTCTTTTATACATATTAGAACAATGAGACAGCATAGGCCGAAAAAAAAAAAACCTTCAACTTATACTTTACACCTCATACAAAAATTAATTCTAAATGGATCATAGATCTAAATGTGAAATGTAAAACTCCAAAACTTTAAAAAAAAAAACACTTTAGGCAAAAGTCTTCATCATCATGCTTAGGCATGACTCATTTTAGATATGACTCAAAATCAGGATCCATAAAAGAAAAAAGAATTGATACATCGGCCATCACAAAACTTGGGCTTAGTCCATTTGGACCATTATAACAAAATTTCGTAAACTGGGTAGCTTGTTAAACAACAAAAATGTATTTCTTACAGTTCTGGAGACCATGTTCTCATACAGCAGAAGGGACAAGGCAGCTCTCTGAGGCCTCTTTTATAAGTTGCCTTAATCCACTCAGGAGGGTGCTGCCTATATGACCCAATCACTTCCCAAAGGCCCTGCCTCCTAATGCCATGACCTTGGTGACTAGCATTCAACAAACTTTAGGGGTGGCAGGATATGCAGTAAGATACTCTGGTGGGAATGAAACAACAAGCTATAGGTTGGAAAAATAATTGCAATTCACATATCCAACAAAAGATTTAGTGTTTGGTGGGGTCACCTCTATGGTTTATCTCACAAGGGTACAAGTGAATCTTTCTAAAAGTAGAGTATGAACGTCTTAACTCAATTTTCAACTAAGAAAATGACATGAAGGTTATGTTAACCAATTTGATGAGAGTATTTCAAAATGTATATGAAAACAGCACACTGTACCCCATGATTGCATTAATGTACACAGTTATGCTATAAGAAATTAAAAAAAAATTAGTAGAATACCTAAAGAACTTAATAAAACTTGACAATAAGAAAGTAAACAGGGGGTTTGGAGGGATCACTTCTGAGGTTTATCTTATAGGGGTACAAGTGAATCTAAGAGTAGAATGTGAACGTTTTAAAACAATAACTGAGAAAATGACATGAAGGCTGTGTTGACCAGTTTGATGGAAGTAGTTCAGATTGCATGTGAAAACACCACACTGTACCCCAGAAGTGCATTAATGTACATAGTTACCATTCAATAAAAAAAAAAAAAAAGAAAGAAAGTAAACAACACAATTTTCTAAAAGGGAAATAATTTGAACACACATGTCACCAAAGAAGATATGGGGATGATAATCAAGCCCATGAGAAGATAATCAACATAATTAGTCATTAGAAAAATGCAAATTAAAAAACAGTACAATAGATACCATTACACATCTATTTGAAAGATTAACAGAAACAAAGCAGACAATTCCAAATGCTGACAAGGAGGCAAAGCACTTGGAGCTCCCACACATTACTGGTGAAAACGTAAAATGGTATGGTCACTTTACAATTTGATAGTTACTGTAGGGTTAGACATTAACTAATATAAGATCCAGAAATTCTCCTCTTACACACTTCCCCCAGAGAAAGGAAACTAAGTTCCCACGGGAGCCTGTATGCAAATGTTCATAACAGCTTTATTTACAATCATTTAGAACTGAAAACAACAGAAATCTTTCAACTGGTGAATGGATAAACAAACTATTCAGCAATAATAAGGAATGAAAGGATGATACACACAACCTGGGTAAATCTGAATACCTTATGCACAATAAAAGAAGCCAGGCTGAGAAAGCAACCTATTGTGTGTTCCATGTTGAAAACACAAAACAATAGGGACAGGCAACCACTCTGTTTGTCAGAGTTAGGAGTAGAGGGGATGAAGTTGGCTGTATAAGGGCAGCAGAAGGGTATTTTGGTGGGTGGGACTGCGGTAGTGGCTACCTGACTCTATTCATTTGTCAAAACTCATAGAACGGTATACCAAAATGTTAATTTTACTCCATGTAAATTTAAAATAATATAAAATCATAGGGCTTTATATGGGCTGAATTTCACCTTCATTTTACATTAATACTTCTATTTGCCTTATTTTGCTTCTAAATAAAAACTTCTTGCTAATCTGTCCATCACTGTCAGTGGCAATATGTTGCTTCCCGTTCTTGATTATCATTCTCCTACCTTGGACTTTTTTCCCCACCTTGTTCACCATCATTACCACACCATTTCCAGTTGATTACCACATTCTGACAACTCTTTCTCCTTTTCATAGACCTATAACTGCATCCCGCAAACTAGTTGGCTTGCCCAAAGCAAACTTTGCCTTTTTATAACATTTTCTTTAAAAATTTCCTTTCTTCTGGCAAGAAATCTTCAGTGTTTTCCTATTTTTATGACATATTTTCCCCCACTGCTGTAAAATTATTTTATTTTTATTTACTTTTATTTATTTATTTATTTATTTATTTACTTTTTGGCCAGGGCTGGGTTTGAACCCATCACCTCTGGCATATGGAGCCAGTGCCCTATTCCTTTGAGCCACAGGCACTGCCCTGCTACAAAATTATTGACCATCCTACCTACTCATTTCCATATTCATGTGTTAAGAACCTTCCTTTAAGACAAACTAGTAACACTAATAAATATAATACCTACCTTTGATTTAGTGTTTATTATACTCTGGACATTATGCTCAGTTATCTCTTATCACTTCTATCTAATCCTGACAGCAATCCTCTGAGCTAAATTTATCCACAATTTATAATAAAAAAATGGAGGCCCAAAGAAATAAAAAAGTTTCATAAGCTAAGACATCAAGTGGATAGTGAAACTGGTATACAAACCCAGTCTTGGCGTCCAGGGCCTCCACTCTTAACTTCAGATTTCTTCAAGGTTCCTAAGTTTATTTCATTTGCTCCTCTACTGCATCCCTTCTCAAATCATTGCTGCTCCTTAAAGAATATCTTCTTCCCAGATATTTGCCAAATTCTTTAAGAAATATTCCCTTAAGATTAGCCCATATCACAAAATCACAGATGCTGGCGTGGTTGTGGAGAAAAGGTAACACTTCTACACTGCTGGTGGGTTTGCAAACTGATATGTTCCTTTTGGAAAGTCATCTGGAGAACACTTAGAAAACTAAAAATAGAACTGCCATTTGATCCTATAATTCCTCTATTAGGTATCTATCCAGAAGACCAAAAATCACGCTACAATAAAGATATTTGTACCAGAATGTTCATTGCAGCCCAATTCATAATTGCTAGGTCATGGAAGAAGCCCAAGAGCCCATCGATCCACGAATGGATCAATAAATTGTGGTATATGTACACCATGGAATACTATGCAGCCATTAAGAAAGATGGAGACTTTACCTTCTTCATGTTTACATGGATGGAGCTGGAAAATGTTCTTCTTAGCAAAGTGTCCCAAGAATGGAAGAAAAAATATCCAATGTACTCAGCCCTACTATGAAACTAATTTATAGCCTTCATAGGAAAGCTATAACCCAATTTTAGCCCAGGAATATGGGGAGAGGGGAGAAGGAGGGGAGGGTGGAAGGGTGGTTGGAGGGAGGGTGATTGGTGGGATCATGCCTATGGTTCATCCTATAAGGATACATGTGAATCTCTCTAAATGTAGAATATAAATGTCTTACTACAATAACTAGGAAAAAGACATGAAGGCTATGTTGACCAGTTGGATGAAAGTATTTCAAATTGTATACAGAATGATAGTATTAATATACACTGCTATGATTTAATAAAAAATAAATTAAGAAAAAGAAATCTTCCCTTACTACCCCACACCACCCCTTAATTATTCTCAGCAAATGCTTTAAAAACATATTTTCTTGCACAAATCATAAGTCGCTCCATAATTATTTTCTAACATGTCTTGTAGGAATGTACTTTATATTCTGTAACTCCACAATTGTAGTCATTCATTCACAAGTGAAAGTAATTCATATTTTAATGAGCACCTATTGCATGCCTAGTGATGAGCAAGCTAGGTCCCTGCTTCATGGAGCTCACAGCTAATTCCCTGCTAGCAGAAACTATCTTTCCCCTTGTGTTTTTACCCCTTCCTTAACGCTGTTATTCTTCCTTTTTTATGCCATATCCCATATGCTCTCAGAATAGAGGAGCAACTCTGGCAGCCTGGCCCCGTCACTGATGCACAGGACCTGAGAGTCCAGAAGGGCTATCACAGCCCTGTGAAGTGTGATGTTGAAAATCTACTGAGGATGCCATCAGCCCAGTGTCCTTCAGGGGAGAAAATGAGTGCTGGAGGCAAACATGTAGACGCTGCAAACCATTTGTAATCAGAAACTGAAGTATGCAATGAGGGAAGCTTGCCAAGCTCAAGACCCAGTGGCTTTAATGAAGGGATGGCATTACCAGTGGAAATCAAACCTGCCTACCAGCTGGATGATCTCATCTTCACAATGAGTTTCGCTGGCTGATAACCACAGGGTCCTGAGAAATTAAGCAGACCCACAAATTACCTGTATAATATTCTGGCTACATATTTGAAAGTTGAATTAATTGCTGAAAATAAATGAACGGGGTATGGCCAAGAATTGCCTCATTAGTATTCAGCAGCACTGCTGCCTTTTGAAGAAAAGGAAAGAACGAAGGAGAGGAAAGCAAAACAATGGGACGTGGGTGGGTTGAGACTGAGAAAAATAATGACAGAAATTATTATTTTACAAGTGTATCATGGGCACCATGTTTATCACACTGGTTACAGAATTTCCTGGTCTGGCGCAATTTGCAATATCGAGGTAAACTGCACCCAGGCTCTCTGATAAGGCAGACATGCTCAGGAGCCTAACGATCAACACATGTGCAAAATACAAATCAATTAGCCATGTGGACACTTCCCCTTTATTTCCCAAATGAGAATGAGCAGCATTCAGGTGTTTTTCTTTGGCAAGAAAGGAAAAACTGGAGAAATAGTGCCCAACAGGTGCAGCGCTCAGACAGTTTCAGCAGTGGCTTTATTCCAGCAAATGCTATAGCTAAAGCCCAAATCCTCCAGGCATAATTACACTTCCTCTTATAGCATGTTTAATTTCTTCAGTTAATAATTCTGTTCAGTCTTTAAAAATCACAGTTGCAAAGCCATGATGCGTAACGCTTATGTGCACAGTTTCTTTAACACTTGTAAGGGGAAAAAAAGCCACGAAGGGATAACGATATGAAGGGGATGCTGAGGGCAACATGGTGTGGCAGACGGTGTGTTATATACAGAACATTTGTATCCTCCCCTCAAATTCATATGAAGAAATATCCCACATATGAATCTAAGTATCAGGAGGTGGGTCTTTGGGGAGGTAACTAGGTCATGAGGGTGGAGCCCTTGTGAAGGATATTAGTGCCTTTTTAAGAAGAGACAAGGAGAGAGCCTGTTCTCTCTCCTTCTCTCCCTCCCTCCCTCCCTCCCTTTGTCCCTCTTTCTCCCTCCCTTTGTCCCTCTTTCTCCCTCCCTCTCCCCCTCTGCCCCTCTGGAGGAAGGGCAGAAGTGTTTGTTGTTCAAGCCACCCAATTTATGGTGTTCTGCTGTGGTGTCCCAAACTGACTACAACACTGTGCCAGACACTGAGAGTGGCAGGCAGCTTCCAGAAAGAGCCACCAATAACTTACCAGCTATTTCTTCCTTAAAAATATGGGGAAATTTCTGTTCAATCTTTTATTCCATCCACTTCCTAAAATCAGGTTTTTTTAGGATCACTCACATCCTTTCAACTTTTCAAAGCCCTTCTGTACTGATTTAACTGAACCCTCTGAGATATACCCCAAAGCCTAAGGCAAAACTGGTATAATTTGGTTTCATTCGTTTGTGCACTGCTTATTTTTATGGTGCTTCTGACATGGGTGGTCAGTGACAGTATCTCTTTCTATGATACACGCGCTTTGAATAACTTCCAACAAAAAGGCTTTTCTGCATTCTGAATACTCAGAATATACCTGTCCAGGAGACATAAAATGCACAACTGAATTCTCTGCATATTTTAAGAAATATTTTACCTAATTATCTTTATGATAGCCATTTGTTATATAATTAGACCACATAGGACCTTAAGATTATATATATTTTTTAAATTCCTATTATTTTTATGTTTTCCTGTAAGTTCCATTGTCTTTGAAACATCAAACTGGCTCCCTATTTTGCTCAGACTTTGTTATGCCCCCCCCAATACAGTGGTATGCTAGCTAATTTTAAAAAGCAAAAATATTCTCTTTGGCCTGTGATTGATCTTGAATGAGAGAGTGTCTGTTTTACTTTCTTGATATTTGGTAACATAAAAGTGAATACGTCCTTTTTTTATCATAGACAGCAAAAATATTTTCAACCTCACTTCAGAAGTCAAAAATTTTGAAGTGAGAAACCAATCATAATCAAACATACATGAAAAACCTATTTGGGGCACTAATCTATGCACTCTGGGGCATGTCATGACACGGAAGACCTAGAAGCTCAACCTGTGTCCTGGATGTTTTCCTCTTTTGTTTATTTCAACCAATGAGCCCAAATGAGGATGCCGGTACTTCAGAAGCAGCCTCATATTCCTTTCCCACGTAGCAGTCTGTTCTGACTCTATGCATATTTCATTTGTCTCGGGTTCAACCTAAAAATTCTCATTTTAGGAAGAATGTGTCAGCCCATGGAGATGAGCATAAGCTTTTATGTTCGCTCTTGATTTTTCCTTATTATTTTGAACTCCTTGATCACAGTACTAGGGGCTATAAATATTAAAAAATTCATCCCACATCAGCATGAACAAGGTGTTGTTGGTTGACTTGTTTTCCCCCCAAATTCATATGTTGAACTCCTAACCCCCAGTACCTCGGAATATTTAGAGATAGGAGCTGACAGAGGGAGTGAAGCTCAAATGAAGTCACTGGGGAGAGCCCTAGTTCAGATGACGAGTGTCCTATAACATGGGACCTAGATGCACACACATATACATGCATAGAGAATACGATGTGAAAATAAATGAAAGAATAAAACAAATATGGTATCTGTCCTCACTGAACTTAGAATTTAGTGGGGAGAAGGATATAGGAAAAAAGAACTGAAAATATAATAGTATGGTAGTGCTAGGATAAAAAACCCTTAGAATTCTGTGGTACACATAGCAGCATCTCTAATCTGTAATCTGGTTTGGAGTAAGTTAGCAACAGTTTTCCAGAATAAGGTAGTTTGTCTAAACTCACACTTGAAAATAATTACAAAATATTCAAGCCACAAGAAGTGTGCATGGGACTATGAGGAGGTCATGGCTGGTGACAAAAGCCGTCTTAAGAATTACTGGTTTGAAGCATGAGAAATGACACTATGTCTCCATAGTGATCAAGAAAGATCACTTTAAATTATCCAAAACTTTCCCCTCTTAAAACAGTCCAATCACCAACTCGTTCAAGGCAAGCCAAAGACACCACAGTAATGTGAGAAAGAATTAAAAAGGCATTGTCTTCAAGAGTAAGAACACCATGACACGACCTCTGTGCAAAATCATATAACCTTATCAGTGATGATCATTCTTAAAAATACAACTATTTAAAACATGGTTTTAGAAATAGCACTGCACGGGGAAGGTCTAGTTAGCAAACTAGCTGATGTTCTCTTAATCTACCGAGGTTATCAGTCACATTAGTGGCCCACTGCCCTAGCTCTGGGCCTATGGCCCAAGAGGGCCTGACACTGCCATTCTCTGCTTTTGCAGCCTTGGGGGCCTTGAGTCCCTTTGTTACATGTGCAGCTACACTGCTTAAGGGACTCTGTGGATGGACCACATGCAAAGGCCACGTGGAGAAGACGCCCTGAGACTACAGGAAAAGAAAGTCCCACCTGTCCTAGTGTCCTAGCTAAGCCTCACCCCAGATAGCCCACAACTGAATGAAGCAACCACGTGAGAGAGCAGGGGAAGGAGTAGCTGCAGAACCACTCGTCTGAGCCCAGTGGAGACCGGAGGATTGCCCCAAAGTTTGGGGTAGCTTGTCAAATAGCAACGTGTAACGCAGGCACTCACCATCATGCTTTGAGAGGCAAAATTAATATTATAATTATTATGCACAGCTCCTTATGTGAAGAAAGAAAACTGAGAAACAGAGAGGTTAAGTGGCTTGCTCCGAGTTCTGCAGCATCTTCCCTTCAACACGGACCTCTCACAAGCCCTGGTCGCAATATTCTAGGGTAAAAGGGGACCTGGGGAATGGAATACAGGGGGAAATTGGGAAAGATCTGAAGACAGGAAAGGGAATCACAAATCTTTTTTAAAAACTGAGGACACTGGTCTGAAGGTTGGGCAGCTGGCCTTGGGGTGAATAGAGAGCTGTCACCCTTTCATTGTATCACACTGTACAGCCTGTGTGTGTTCGTAGGACCAAGGCATCTGGGAAGTTAGTATAGTGCATGACTAAAAAGACCAAAAGTCATTTCTACTACCGCATATCACTCTCATTACCTCATTTCACACTGTGTGTTTCTAAGATATTCTTCAAGTCTTAAAGCTTTATTATAATCAGTTGCCAGCAACAGGCACCCAGTTGACTTCGATGTGCTTATACAAAAGGATAACCCTTCAGGATTCTGGAGGGAATTAGTTTTCCCAGTTTTCTCTATTTATGCAGTCTAATAAAAAGGTCTCTCAGGTTCTCTCACATGGGCCCAGGAGCTAGAGCCTTCTGAGGCGCTTTATAAATCAGTACGTTACCCGATTCTCAAAAGACTCTAGCTAGAAACACTTTAATGAAGCAGACCTAATTTTTCACTCGCACCTTTTGTAACTGGCTATGAATGAGCTATTCTTCATGTTCTCGTAGCTTGACAGGAACGAGAAAGTGTACCAAATCATTAATTCTCTAATTTGCCCACATCACATAAAACCAGCTGGCTTTTAATATTTAATTAAATTAGTGTGCTCCCCGACTGAGTTCTAATATTCCAATTTCAATTTTCAGCACAAAGCTAATATAAAACCAAAAAGCACTGAGCGAAGTGGATAGGGCGAGTGTGACCTTGGTGAGATAATGGGAAGGCGTCTACAGACGGAAAGAATCCTTTTCACCTCCCTGCCCCCACCCCAGCAACATAAGACGTCCAAAGTTAAACTGCTGACTAAAAATATTACAAACTCTTTTAAGAGGTAACATGGTGTGGTAACAAATAACATGCACATAGTTCTTTTTTCATTAATTTATTTTCCCCCGTTCAGTGCTCATGCCTGTTGTGTGCCAGACAGTGTGCCGAGTGCGCAGGTGTTAGGATGAAATGCATCATTCCCACCCCTGCAGGGGTTCATTGTTTATACTTAGGAAAGCCCCACAGCCAAATGTGCCTGTGAGATCTTGGCCAAGCTTAACCTTTGAGCTTCAGTCCGCTGTCTCTGAAATGAGTACCAGAACGACGCTTAGCTCAGAGGTCTCCGTGGGGTTTCAATGAGATCGTGGCTTGTGAAAGAGCTTGTGTGTTGTAGAGTGATTCATGGAATGATGAGTAGAGATTGTGAGGTATTCTGTGCAGGTGTGGGGGGGCTTTTGTTTGTTCATTTGTTCATTTTGAGACAGTCTCACTCTGTCACCCTCAGTAGAGTGCCATGACATCACAGCTCTCAGCAACCTCAAACTCTTGGGGTCAAATGATCCTCTGTTCTCAGCCTCCCAAGTTGCTGGGACCACAGGCACCCCCCACAGCTCCTGGCTATTTTTTGGGAGACAGGGTCTAGCTCTTGCTCAGGCTGGTGTCGAACTTGTGAGCACAAGCAATCCATCTACCTCAGCCTCCCAGACGGCTGGGGCTACAGGCTTGAGCACCAGCCTCTGTACAGGATTTTGGCTGCTACTTTTCTGTGCATTTGTATTTAGGGAGGCAACAATATGACTGCCTAGTTTCTTTATCATTCTTTCTTTCTTTTTTGAGACAGAGTCTCACTTTTTCACCCTGGGTAGAGTGCTGTGGCATCACGGCTCACTGTAACCTCAAACTCTTGGGTTTAAGCAATTCTCTTGCCTCAGCCTCCCAAGTAGCTGGGATTATAGCCATCTCCCACAATGCCCTGCTATTTTTAGAGACAGGGGTCTCACTCTGGCTCAGGCTGGTCTTGAACCTGTGAGCTCAGGTAATCCACCCACCTCGGCCTCCCAAGTGCTGGGTTTACAGGCATGATCCACTGCACCCGGCCGACTACGTAAAATCTGTTTAAGTCTAGCCTCTAGAAATTCACTTTTAGGCTGTTTATCTGTAATACCCAAATATTTCACTTCTTTCCTGCCTTTTCATTCTGGCTTACTGCATGACTACTCACCTCCCCGGCAAAGATTTAAGTAGTCTCCTTGATTCCTCTACTCTGTGACCCATCTCATCCTATAGATAAACTTCTAGTTTTACCTTGGAAACCATGTGACTTCTGCCCCCTCCTTTTCACTCTCCTCCTCACTACCTGAGGTTTGGCCGTCAGGATGTCAGAAGTGCGTTATTACAACATTCTGCAATCCTGGCCACTTAAGGTGTGAGGCTGGTGGGATAACACACATCCCCTTGGGATGGAATTCAGCAGTTCTTATTGAATCCCCCATCTGTCTTGCTCACTTCTCTCGTACCAACCACAACCCCCTGCTCCCAGTACCAAGTTATGAAGCTACACCTTATCCCTGCCAGAAAGGTCACTTCTGCCCCACTCATTCCGTCTAGAACCCATCGCCCCTTCTCCAAAGGTAGACGCAAGGGCTGCTGCATCTCTGTTGCTTCCCATGACCCTCCCAGACAGGGTCCCTTATTCCCATCTCTTTGTCCTGGTGTCTGTACACACACACACAATCTCCAATTTAAGCATTATTCTTATTCTTTTCAACTCAATGATGTGCTGTAGAAGACTAGGGATACCCCTTTGAAAATCTCTCTATATTTCTCTACAAAAATGGTCCACTGCCTGGCTCACATGGGTGTACACCAAGTGCTCACATTGAGATATTAAATCGATAAATTATTAGTCATGCAGTGCATCTACCATTCCTGAAACGTAAAGTATTATGATTCATTTGAAAAATAACGTTTGTTATTTTTATGATTATAATGACAATGTTAATTCACTGTGAAGTTTGGAAAATATAGGGGGAAATGTAAAGAAAATAAAAACCATGTAATTAACCCACCATCAGAGATACCTAACACTAATACGTTGATGAATTCCCTTTCAGTATACTTACGGTGCATATAAATTTCATGCTAATTTTATAATAACGCCTTGTTCATCATTTAAAATAGCAAATTTACTCTCCCAGAATGACAATGCAGGTGTCACTATCAGTTGCCAATTGATTTCAGTGCCACAGGTCTTTGTCATCAGTGTGGATTTTCAATTTCTGAATATTGAGAGAGACTGAGGCACAGATGCCATGAAGGAAAGCTTGTTTCCATATGCATTATTTCATATAAATTGGAGAGTATACTATATAAAATATTTTTAACTTTTTTTTTCCACTTCATATTATACCGTAAAGCTTTCCCCATGCTATAAAGAATTCTTCCTGACATGGGCTGATTTGTGTCCTCTCAAAAGCTGTATGTTGAAGCCCTAACCCTGGACATCAGAATGCTATAGTATTTGGAGATAGGATGTGTAGACAGATGAGTAAGTTACAAGGCCATTAGGGTTCGCCCTAAGAGCTGGTCATGTCCTCATAAGAAGAGGAAATTTGGACACACAAAGAGACACCAGAAGCAAGTGTTTGCAGAAGGAAGACTGTGTGAAAAGACAACAAGAAGGTGGGCACCTGCAAGCCAAGGAAAGAGACCTCAGAGGAAAACCTGTCCACACTTGAACTTAGACTTCTGGCCTCCAGAAAAGTGAGAAAATAAATTTTTATAGTTAAGCTACCCAATCTCTGACTTAATCACAGAAATTGATTTTCTCAAACTAATACAAACTAATATGCTGTTTCATTTTATTTATTTATTTATTTATTGTTATTTTTTTATTTTTTGCTGTTTTGGGCTGGGGCCAGGTTTAAACCCACTACATCCGGTATATGGGGCCAGCACCTTACTCCTTGTGAGCCCCAGGGACTGCCCCTTCATATAATTTAATCACTCACTCTAAGAGTGGTTAGAGGCAAATGCCTCTTTATTAAAAATGGTAGTATTACATAATTCTACGTAAAGAAATCCTTGTCAGACTATTGACTGCTTTCTTATGAAAAAAATCTTTAACATATTTCCCAGTACCAAAATAACGAAAATTTATTTAGAAAAATTAATAAAATAGAGCAAAAAATAACAGTAACAATGCCATTATTCACGTACAAAGATGGTTTTACTTATCATATTTATTTCTAATACTTTTTTTTCTCATTTGAGTGTGGTGATAATTTTGTGTGTCAACCTGCCTGGGCCATTGGATGCCAAGTTATCTGATGAAACATTACTTCTGGGTGCAGCTGTGGGGGTGTTTCTGGAGGAGATTAGCATTTGAATGGGTGGATTGAGTGAAGCAGATGGGCTTCCCCAGTGTGGGTGAGCATCCAAGAGTGTCCAATGTGCGGGACTGTTTTGCTCCTCTGTGGTGTTTGATATCACAAAAAAGTACACACGGGCTGGTTTTTGGCTCATCAGCTTTCTTTAGTGTTTATATGTTTGATGTGTGTCCCAAGACATTGCTTATTCTTCCAATGTACAGCAGAGAAGAAAAAAGAATGAAAAGGTGGAGCAAGGTAAGATTCATTCTCTGCCTGACTGCCCGAGCTGAAACGCTAACCTTCTCCTGCCCTTGATACTCCTGATTCTTGGACCTTCAGACTTCAGCAAGAATCTACACCATCAAACTTTCACCCCTCAGGTGCCCCCCGTCTAATATAAGAATGGTAATAGTATTGTTGTGCTAGGGCCAAGGTCAAAGGCAAGAATTCTACCCTTTCTTCATATGGTGAGAAAATAAACAGAAAATAAACAGGACAAGATGTACTTGCTTTTCCAGAAGACTAATGAGGCAATCAACTGTGCCATAATCTGCTGTAGATGGAACTGGCATTGGAAGGTGTCTCCTTCACTTACAGGACTGCAGTCTTCACATATGACCCTCAACTTTGGAGCACACAAGAAGGGACCAAAACAGAGAGATTTCTTCCAGGGCAACATAAACAAATTTCCCAAAAGGAGGGTAGCATCTCTACTGAGAGATGGGAAAGAGCGCCTGAGAGAAGGTACATATAGAATGTTCTCTTATTGGAAAACCTAGGCCATAAATAAGCCCTTTTATTTATAGTTCAAGAATATGACTAAAAGGAGATGAGATGATAGCCCCTGTGCTCTCACACAGTGTATTGCTCTTTGACTTTGTACATTTCCATTATAGAGGGTCCTGGGAAGACTGTCAGGACAGTGGCACTCAAGGTGAGTGAGGATGGCAGCCACTCTCCAATCATCTTTGCAGCGTGACAGTGGCAGAGGACAGGTGAGGGGTGGGACTGGCGACCAAGTCTCTGGACGCAAGCATGAAACTTCCTTCAGGACAAAAAAGAATGAACATGTCCACATCAGGCTGCAGGTGATGTGGTAAGCCCAACAAGTAACAAACTTGGGAGCAAAATGCTGAGGCCTTCCAGTTCCGAGTGCCTCTCAGTGAAAACGGCAGTGGTTAATGGAATTGTATGCAAAATCATTAAATAATAGAAGGTAGGGTTTTTTTTTTAATTTGACATTAGTTTCTAAAAGGCTTCTACTGATTATGTTTTATTACCCGGTTTGTTAAGCATCTATTGTAAAGTGCTGGTAAATTATAATGAATTTGCTTTCCTTCTACAGAAACGTCACCTGAACATACTTACCTGGCTCATCAGTGCCATGAATATGTATTTATTTATTTTATTAAGCAATTTCGTTTCCTTTTACATATTACAAAGTGCTTTTTCATTAGTTTTTCCTGAAAAAAAAATTTAAACTGTAGTAAAGTGTGAAGTTCTTAGCTATGGTTATATACTCTCAAAATTCTAGAAGTCTAAAGTGTTTCTCGGGCCCTCTGGATGCTGCTTAGATTTCACCTTTGATCTACAGATCAAAGGCCACAGTGAGAATTTCATTAAAGCTATAAAACTTGTCCCCAGACAATGAACATGAACAGAGAATGCTACATAAAATTTCAGGGAGTTGGAAGATCTCGAGAAAGCTATTCAATGGAACCCAGGTTAAGAAACTCTGAGTTGGCCAGGCATGGTGGCTCTTAACTGTAATCCTAGTACTCTGGGAGGCCAAGACAGGTGGATTGCTTGAGCTCAGGGGTTCAAGACCAGCCTGAGCATGAGCGAGACCCTGTCGCTACTGAAAAAAAAAAAACTAGCTGGGCATAGTGGCAGGTGCTTGTAGTGCGAGCTACTCAGGAGGTTGAGGCAGGAGGATCATTTAAGCCCAAGAGTTTGAGGTTAACATGAGCTATGATGATGACACAGCACTCTACCCATGGTGACCAAGTGAGACACCATCTCAAAACAAAGAAACGCCAAGTTAAAGGATTTTGAAGATTCTTGATAAGTTAGGTAAAACAATGAATTTTCTGATACTCTACACTTGACTTTTTCTGGTATTTATGCAGGAGACAAACACCTATCACTGTACTGTCAGGGAAGGTGAAGGTTATTTCAGTCTAGACTTTGTTGTATAAAAAAATAAAGAATGCTCCATCCTCTCAATCTTCCTGTACTGACCAAGATACATTGTCTGGTCCCTTCTCCCGGTTGAGTTTTATATGAAAAAATAAATTGCAGCAATGTCAAATCAGAAAGAATTGGGAAAGCATGTTCTGCTCTAAGATGCACTGAGGGCCTGCTCATTGCTAGACTGTACACTAAGAACCTTACATGCATTTTTCTCATTTAAGCCTCACAATGAGAATATAAGAAAGACACTGCTATATATTTACCTCCATCTCTCATATAAGGAAATTTACAGTACCTTGGCTGAGGCCACACTATCAGTAACTGATGAGTGTGGGACACAATTTTTCTCTTCCAATTTGGCAGCCAGGTAAAACCCATTAGAAACAGGTGTCTTTTATCTAAAGTTTTGCAAAAGAGCAGCAGTTTTATTTCAAAGAAACAAATGACCTAAATCAATTTGCACCTGCCCTTGATTTGGTGTAAATTTATTTATAATGACTTGTGAGGAAAAAGGAGATAATCCTAAATTCAAAGAATTTTAAATAGTCTTAAATCAAGCATGTAACATGCAATCCCATCTGTCCAGAAAAGAGGCTAAAGGCAGAACAGTAAATCTTTTCCACAGCAAAAATTATCACAAGGGTACATGGAGTCTTCTGATCTCGAGGACTTTTCCCTTTAAATGGAACCTGCAAATCACTGGGTTATCATGTGGCGTAAGGAGCAAGTCATCAATCTCTTTCACTCTTCATTTGCCTTAGATGGATTTGACTTTGTGATAATGCATCTTTCTGATCACCTCGTGCTATCCTTGATATGGAGTCTCCAGAGAAAGCTATAAACAGACAAAGAAGGCTGGTGGCCTAGAAGAGAAATGGCAACATTTTGGTGCATCTTCAACACAATAGTGGTACCCAGGAGAACTTTGAAGATATGAGACAGCAATAAAATATGTGTAGAAGTGAATGGCAAAGCAGAAACCGAAAATGAGTGATCATAGCCACTCCAATTCATTGTAAAGTTTTACTCTGAAGGGTATACTACTCAGATGCTTACTGAGAATATTGATATGCACCACAGGGGTTAATCAAGTTACAATTCCAAGTTGCAGTTTTTACACATGAGAAGCTGATATCCAGAGCAACTGAATTACTAAAGGTCTCACTGAAAATTGACGGTGAGAGGGCTTATTCTGAGGTCTGTCCACTGTACCTCATTCCTATTCTAGTCTAGTCTAAGCCAGGGGTCAGAAAACTTTTCTTGAGAAGCCAGATAGTACATATTTTTAGCTTTGCAGGACATTTTACTTCTGGAGCAACTATGTGTACTCTGCATTGTAGCATGGACGCCATACACAAAAATAATGTATGGGTATGTGTTTCAATAAAACTTTATTTACAAAACAGATAGCTGGCTGGATTTGACTGGCAGATTATACTTTGCCAAGCCCTGCTCTAGGCCACAAATTCCATCTCTGCTATTTATTAATTATAGGTTTTAATTTAGTCACTTAGTCTTGAAGTCTCAGCTTCTTCAATTTCTTCCATCAATAAAATATCCTTTCCTAAGAGTGAAAACAATTTTTCTCAGATATATATATTGAAAATCACTTCTCCCAATTAGAACTAGTGGGAAGAGTATAGGCATAAATGGCACATTTCTAAAACTGATCGAAGCCATCTACGACAAACCTACAGCCAATATTATACTGAATGGAGTAAAACTGAAAGCTTTTCCACTCAGAATTAAAACTAGGCACGGTTGTACTCAATCACCACTACTATTCAGCATAGGACCAGAAACTGTAGTCAATAAAATCAGTCAAGAAAAGTCTAAGGGCATCCAAATGAGAGCAGAGGAGGTCAAACTCTCTCTCTTTGCTGATAATATGATCTCATACTTAGAGAACCCCAAGGACTCGACCCCAAGACTCCTGGAAGTGATCAAAAATTACAGTAATATCTGAGGATATTAATCAGTGTCCATCACTCAGTGGCTTTTGTATACACCAGTAACAGCCAAGATGAGAAGCTAATCAAAGACACAATTCCCTTCACAGTAGCTTCAAAGAAAATGAAATACCTAGGAACATACCTACCAAAAGAGGTGAAGGAACTCTATAAAGAAAATTATGAAACCCTAAGAAAAGAAATAGCAGAGGATATTAATAAATGGAAGAACATAGCATGCTCATGGCTGGCAAGAATCAACATTGCTATAATGTCTATATTTCCCAAAGCAATCTACAGATTTAATGCAATCTCCATTAAAATACCAACACTGTACTGTACTTTCCACAAGACTTGGAAAAAATAATTCTTTGTTTTGTATGGAACTAGAAAAAAAACCCTGTATAGGTAAGGCAGTTCTTAGTAATAAAAACAAAGCTAGAGGCATCAGCATAGCAGACTTTAGGCTGTACTATAAGGACACAGTGGTCAAAACAGCATGGTACTGACATAAAAATAAAGATGTAGGTAGAAGTGAATAGAAAACCAGGAAATGAAACTAAAATCTTAAGGCCAGCTGATCTTTGATAAACCAAACAAGGACATACGGGAAAAATAATCCCTATTCAATAGATGGTGCTGGAAAAACTAGATAACCACAGATAATCACTTGTGAAAGATTGAAACTGGACCCACACTTTTCTCTACTCACTAAAATTGATTCCAGATGGATAAAAGATGTAAATCTAAGACTTGAAGCAATAAAAATAAAAAGTTTAGGGAAAACACTTGAAGGTATTAGCCTGGGGGAAGACTTTATGAAGAAGACTCCAGTGGCAATTGCAACAACAACAAAACTAAACAAATGGGACTAAATTATGCTGAATAGCTTCTGTGCAACTATGGAGACAACAACCAAAGCAAATAGACAACCACCAGAATGGAAAAAGATATTTGCATATTATCAATCAGAGAAAAGCTTGATAACTGGAATCCACAGAGAACTGAAAATAAGCAACAGGAAAAGAGCCAACAATCCTTTATATCAATGGGCAAGTGAGATGAATAGAAACTTCTCTAAAGAAAATAGATGAATGGCTAACAAACATGAAAAAATACTCATTGTCACTAATTATCAGAAAAATGCGAATCAAAACCACTCTGAGATATCACTTGACCCCAGTAGGAATGGCCCACATCAAAAAATCTCAAAGCTGCAGATGCTGGTGTGGATGTGGAGAGAAAAGAACACTTTTACACTGCTGATAAGACTGCAAACTAATACAACCTTTTTGGAAGGAAGTATGGAGAACCCTCACAGAACTCAAACTAGACTCCCATTTGATCCTGCAATCCCATTACTGGTCATCTACCTAGAAGAAAAAAAATCATTTTATCATAAGGACATTTGCACTAGACTATTCATTGCAGCTCAATTTACAATTGCCAAATTATAGAAACAACCTAAATGCCCACCAATCCAGGAATGGTTTGATAAACCATAGTATATGTATACCATGGTATATTATTCAGCCACTAAAAATAAATCTATTTTATAGATGGTGACTAAAAATAGATGGTGACTTTACATCTTTTGTATTAACCTGGGTGGCGGTGAAACACATTCTTCTTAGTAAAACATCACAAGAATGGAGAAGCAAGAATCCAATGTACTCAATTCTGATATGAGGACAATTGATGCTAGTACATGATGGTCAGTGGGGGAATAGGGGAGTGGAGCGAGGGAAGGAGGGAGGGGAATGGGAGTCACAGTGTGTGACACACCTCTTGGGGGTAGGACACAATTATAAGAGGAACTTTAGGTAACAAATGCAAGCAGTGTAACTTAGTTCCTTGTACTCTCGATGATTCCCCAACAATAAAAAAAAAGAAAGAAAGAAAAGAACATGGCTTCCCATAGAAAATAGTTTAGGAAATTGCACTCTTTAGGTTTATAAAATCTATATATTTAGGTTTTTTTACAAATATATATACCTCTTAGGTATATAAAATCACATATAAATATTTTTGTGTATGTGTATAAAAGTTCATATCTAATTTATTGAATACCTATACTGTGCTAGACCCTATAGTAAACACTTTACATACACTGTCGGATGTGATCTTCAGAACTGTATTTTAGTATAGATGCTAGGTTAGTGGTTACAAGTAGCAATGAAAATAATTTTGTGGTTGGGGTTCACCACAACATAAGGAACTGTATTAAAGGGTCATGGCATTAGGAAGGTTGAGAACCACTGTGTTAGGTGGTTCCAAGACATTGGGGAGTTGGCCAAAGCTGCATGGCTCCCAAAGGGCATAACTAAGATCAGTTGCTCATAAAAACTTCACTTATATTACTCTACAGTCCCACCCTTTTGTTGTATTGATGAGGACAATCTTTCGATTTTCTTGAATAGTTATCAGGGTCAGGGAGTTTCATATATGTGGAGGACAAGTCACTCTTTGTGGCTAAACTTTTGCCCATATCTCAACATTTACTGCGCCACGTTTTACTAATGAGTGACATGACAGCACTAAACATTAGTGTTCATGCTTGGCTGGCACGCTGCCCAATTCTATTTCTGCCTCCTTTTTATTTTAGCTCCAATGACTGGTAAGAAGGCTCTGTATTTTTGCACTTTATGGAGAAAGTACAGATCATCTCCTCTCTGATCTCTCAAAGGCAGCCTGGCACACATTACTTCCCAAATGTAGGACAAGACAACATCAAGCATTGGGGCAAATGTTCATTCTTTTGATTTTGCTCCTTTTACTTTAGCAAACTGGGTGAACTTTTGATGCACTTTTTCCTGCAATACAAGGATTAAGAACCCATCCTCAAGTTGGGGCATAGACACAAGGAGGAAAAAAACAGAAAAATTAAATTTGGCATTGCACCTAAGTTGTAGTCTATAATATGGTTTTTATCAAAACTCTGCATTAGGACTTTGGTAAGTTAGTTCAATTAATAAAATAGTAACTCCATTTGACCACTATCTTTGTCCATAAGCTCCTTTACCAGAAAATGCTAGAGCAAATGAAGAATAGCAGTCTAGGACTCATGGGGGAGGCCTTTTACATTTTAAATGAACAAAAATTTAAAAATAAAACCTTCTATCTCAACTCTACACTGAGCAACACTTGTGGATTCTGGTTCTTCTGTCTCCTCGTCATATCCTCCATCACTGGCTTCACCCTCATACTCCTTTGAAACTTCTATCAGGCTTACCATTGGCCTCCAAATATTCAATCCGATGTCCTCTCTTCAGTTCATAGCCAACTTGATCTTTCTAGAATATACTTCTTTTTAGAAATCCTCTCCTCCCTTGGACTTCCTGGAAGCTCCATCGTTCTCTTGTATCACAAGTCAAAAGTTGAATGCCTACAGGGCACGGCAGGTAACATATAATGTGTGACGTTGTCTCTTACAGTCTAGTCTTTTCACAGATATATATTTTTTAAGGATAGCCAACATGTATAATGGTATTTTATCTTCCACATTTCTGTGGCCTTGCTCATTATACTTGACACTCATAGCTCCTACAGCCTCTCTTTTATTTTCCCACTTTTGATAGAAACAGGAGTATAGGAAATATTTCACATACCTCTTACCCATACAGCATGCATCTAGATGATAGATAGATGGCCCCAGTCACTTGGCTCTAGAAGGATGGATTATAATAGAGACTATGGAGAACTAGAGTCCACCTGTTCTGTCTCAAAAGGAAGTTCCTGTCTAGCTCTAGGGTGATGCCCCCAGGCCTTACTTGCAATAGACGCTAGAAATCCTGATTTATGAGTGTAAACCACTGAATATGTTAAAACTCAATACCCCTAAGTGTAGGGCTTGGGTCACTAGTTTGACTAACGACCTTTGTGTTCAGAACCATATTCTCTCTTCAGTAAATCCCTCTCTACAAGGATGTCTCCTGCTTTATTTCCTATCTTCTTCTTCCAGTGCTATTCCTGAAAAAGTCCATCTCCTCTGCCACTGCTCAACTCCCAGAACACTTTGTTGGCAACTTTATTCTCATATGCTGCATTCTTCTTTGTATAACTTCTATAATAGTTGCTCAGGAAGTTGTCTCATCAGCTTCATGTGCTTATAAGGCTGGTAGTGACTGATTCTTTTAGATCCATCTCTTTGCACATAAAAGTTTTGTCATAAGTATATCTTGATTCACTAATAGTTAGACTCTAAATTTCTGTAAAGAAAATGCTAAAAAAAAAAAAAAAAATCCAGCTGGTTTTCAAACGCTCCTAGATTTACACAAGTCTCCCTCTTGGTAGATACTGATTTCTATGGGGCAACAATTTTTTTCCCTCAAATTCCTGCAAAATCTATATAAGGCTGAAGGCAGCTTTGTTGCCTAGGAGAGTAGTTTTGCTAAAGGCAAAACACATTGTGTGGAAACAGAAGAAAAAAAGGTTCTCTGGTCGAATAAGTTTGAGAAATTGGGGTTAAACAGTGTTTAACAGGTTTCTTCTTTTTACTGCAGAACTTCTCAGAGTTTTTTTTTTTTCTATGTTAAAATGTACTGTGATGATCCAAAGGAGGAAAATAGTGCGTTCCTAATTGTTTTTACCCTGTAAGGATCCTGAGAAGATCACTAGGAAGAGCTCATGGAGCCAGAACACAGTTTGACTGGAGTGACCGGAATATAGATTTGATGTAAGAGTCAGAATCTTTGAAATCCGGGGCCTTCTATGATCGATCCTCCCCATGTATTTTCAGTCTTATTTCCTACTAAACAAATCCTTCCTTCCATAAGTCATGTCATTCTCTTTCCTAAACATACATGTTCCTACTTCATCATATTTTCTTTCCAGTGAAGAGCTATCTATCCTTCAATTAAGTGAGTGGCAAGTGGCTCACACCTGTAATCCCAGCACTGTGGGAGGCCAAGGTGGGAGGGTGGCTTGAGGCTAGAAGTTCAGAGACCAGCCTGGGTGTAGAGGTGTGTGCCTATAGTCCCAACTACCTGGGAGGCTGAGGCAGAAGGATTGCTTGAGCCCAGGAGTTTGAGATCACAGTGAGCTATAATCATTCCACTGCACTCCAGCCTGGATGACAGTGAGACCCTGTCTCTGTAAGTAAGTAAGTAAATAAATAAATAAATAATTTTTATAAAAGCTCAGTTAAGTACAAGCCTTTCTAAGAACAAATCAAAAATTACCTCCTGCCCTTGGGGGCCCCTCTTTCCTTTAAGCCAGTGTTTCTCAATATTTTTTTATCTCATGGCACACTTGAACCTATAGTTAAATCTCCACAGCATGCTTAAATTATGTTGATCGGAAAAAAAAGAGTTAAAAAAAGGAATATACTTACTGGGCTTCGAACTTTTGGAAAATAATTTAGTTAATATCTTTAATCACACCTAAAATCCTCTCAGGGCATACCAGTTGAAAAATCCCTGGTCTAAGTAGCAGTTGCATCAATTCTCTTTATCAGGCCTTTAATACATAAGACAGCCTGTACTAATTTTGTTTTTTATATTTATCTGCATGTCTCTCCCCTCCCCTTTAGTTCACTGTTTTCTTTAATGCTCTGCAAGGCACTCTTGAATTTGCCCTCTTCACAGAGAAACCTTATGATTTTTTTTTTTTTAGAGACAGAGTCTCAATTTATCACCCTGGGTAGTGTGCTGTGGCGTCACAGCTCACAGCAACCTCCAACTCCTGGGCTTAGGCAATTCTCTTGCCTCAGCCTCCCAAGTAGCTAGTCAGTGATTTTTAAAATAAATAAAATAACTTGGCAACCTAAAAGCAATGAGACTAAAGAATCTCAGAAGGAGAAGTAGGAAGTGACTGCTGGTGTGACTTAAGTGTTAGGATAGCACAGTTTTCCCAGCAGCTATGTGTACAGGAGAACATTTTTGTCTCTCTAGTAGAAATACTGGAGACCTGGAATTAAGACTTTAAGACTTTCAAAGTAACAAAACTGGCGTAAAGAACCCTTGGGTGAGTGAGGAGCCTATATAGACAATGGGAAGCAGCCTCGTAGGAAGAAAAGGTCTGTCCAGACATTGTAATCACAAGTCTGCATATTACTGAGAAGGCAACGACTACAACACAGGGGAGACAAAAAGTCACTCTTGTGTCATGAATTAGGTACATTTTTTAGGGGATATTTGGTAGATGCTCTTTTAAATAGAGTCAGAAAGTTGAAAGAGGACTTTTGAAAAGGCCAGGCAATCAGAAGATATTTGGAAGAGCTTCGACACTCAGAAATTTTCCTTCTACCTGCAAAATTTGGGGCCCTGTACAGAGCAGAAACCTCTGGGGGCTATGACTGAGGCCTAGGAATTAAAGAAGGGTCATCAAGACTCAGTGTAAAGGAAACACCTAGGAGGGGCTCCTGGGGCTGGATTGGGGAGGGCTCCAGAAGAGCTGGCCCCTTAGGAACAAACTGAGGGGCACCTGGAGTTAACCATCACCCGGGGAGCCCTCCTTGTTTCTCCCGTGGCTAGTATATCCCGTAGAGAGAAGACTAATTAATACTAGAATGCATCCCTTTACTCCCTGGTAGCAGTCTAAGAATTTATTTTGCTTACGGTTTGATTTCCTGGCCTGTTAATTTCTCAAAAAGAAGAAAAGGAACTTGAAAGTGAGAAATATTTCCTTATGTCGGGATAAATATGCATGAAAATGCTAACCCAAAGTGCAAACCCAGTATTTATGCCCATTTGCATGAATTTTAAAGCATTATGAATCAAGAAAGTACTAGCATTATTCTGACTTTCTATAATGGGACAGAGACGAAAGTAATATATATGTTTAAAATTTATTGTGTGTATGAATAGATGCACGTTATGGGGATGAAATCCTTTATGAAATAATTGACTATTTTTTTTTTGCAATCCTAATAAAAACAGTTTGAGATCATCGAAATTAAGAGATCAAGCTAGTGCAGAACAAAATGAAACATTCTAATCTGTCTATGCAAATGGGGCCACAGAACACATTCAACACCTGTTAAATTCACAATATATTATATTCATTTCCTAAGGTTCAGAATACAGGCACGAGTGTTATGAAGAGGAATATAACTGCACTGGGAGAACTCGGTGTGACATTTTTTCATTTCATATTTACACTCAGCTATATGTGTAAATAATCAGGTATTTTAATATCTGTACCAAATGAAAAAAATATATTGCCCAAGCTGGAACTTGGACGCACATGGTTTATATATGTGGTTTAATTTTGAAAAAGAAAATGATGGAGAGCCTGAAGATTATCAAAGTTATACCTAGAGAAATGAGAAATTATTACCTTAGCCACCTTCTCTGCGGAAGGGACGCATACATTTCTATCAACAGAAAACACATCATTGCCTGGTAAATGATTACATGCTGTAAAATGTAGATTGTCTCTCATTAACAAAAAGAAAGACACTGCCTTTCCAAGCCTGGGAATGTTATCTTGTGATTTTGTCACAACGGATCTTTATTTAATTGTTCCATTTTGAGGATTATTTATCTTGCTTTGGTCTCTTTGATTGCCTCCTTCCAGCATCTTATAAATTGGAACCACTATTCGCAACATCACTGATTTCCCCTAAAGATCATCTGAGCTTTCAAGCTGAAACACTGCACTCAATTTTATTTTTCATAAACTTGAAATGGTTTTAGATGGCTAATTTTTATCATCTTTAATGCAAGCCTCAAAGGTAGCCTTTCTTTCCTTGTTTTGTAACTAATTGCTTGGACTGAGAAATGTAACCGCCATATTTCAAAGGAACGATGATGCTAAAATGTGTTGGTTATAATAATTAAGCCCTTGGTCCAATCAAAAATAGGCACTTTATCTAAAGGCCAAGGTATACGGATTCTAACAAATCACATTTCAGTTTATTGAACACAGACTTTTTTTTTTCCTTCCCCATGTTTAGTATTTGTCATTTGGATACATAAACAGAGAACTAGATTTAGAATAAATTAAGCATAGCGATCATTCAGGGAAGAGCTGATCAATCATATCTATACGCACTGTGATTACATGAAATGAGAGGGCCATCCACACATAAAGCTGATAAATTGCTCCAAGCCCAGAAACCAGAAAGGGTTTGCTCTGCAGACTAGTTCTCTCTCCTTTTTGACCCAGGCCAAAAAAAAAAAAAAGAAAATTAACTGTCTCGCTAGAAAACCTTTACCTAATATTTCCTCATAAATCAAACTTAAAACATTTCAGTGATGTTAAAGTATTAGGATTTAACACAAATAATGTTATTCCAAAGATAGATATGAAAGCTAAAGGTCTGAGACTGAGGAGACTTGCCTGGCTACTGTGCAGAGAAAGTAATGTGGTGCAAAGGATGATAAAATTGGGACGGGAAGCTCCAGCTGCATGGTGGAGGGGTGAGGATGGGGTTTTTAATCATAGGCTGTGGGAAGCCACTGTGGATATTGCTCAAAAACCTGTGTGGTCAACAAAAAAAATAGCCAGGTGTTATGGTGGGTGCCTATAGTCAGCTACTTGGGAGGCTGAGGCAAGAGAATGGCCTATGCCCAGGAGTTGGAGGTTGCTGTGAGCAGTGTGATGCCACGGCACTCTGCCGAGGGTGATAAAGTGAACCTCTGTCTCTACACAAAAACCCACAAAACTTATGTGATCCACACAGCATTTTCTAAAGAGTGATCTGGTAGTTGTTGACAAGAGAGACTGTCCAGAGAAGAGTCTGATTGTAGGGTCATCGGATAAGAGTAATCATAGTAGTGATTCAAGAGCAAGACAAGAACTGAGGTGCCAGCAGTGGTTATGGCTAAGAAAGGATATTTTGAGAGCTCTTGTGAAAGAAAAAATCAACAGGGCTTCTGTTCAACCAGAAAAAAAGGATTGGGAGGATTCTAGAATTAACAACTGGTGTGTGGGGATATGTCACCGTATCCACTGTGGTGATGTAAATTATGCACTATCCCCAGAGTCTCCAGACATCTAGCATGTTAACCATCAGGGTGTTTGCTGTTGTCTGTGTTCCCTATTCACACTGCATGTCCATGGTGATCAGCTGGATCCTACGCCCCCTCGGCATCCTCACTTGGGATCACTGCTGATGGGCACTGCAGGAGGAAGAAAGGAAAGGTAGCTTTCTTTTCTTTCTTGTCCCTTCCCTACCATGGAAGGGACACATGAGATTTCTGGTCACACTGCACTAGTAAAAGCAAGTCACATAGCTCTTCCTGCCTTCCAGAGGTTGGATACTGGTCATCATTCATACAACGTACCACTATCTCCCTTTGCAATAGGTCTTTGATGTATATTTGCTGTGCATGAATTTAGACAGGGATAGTTGATAGTAAGAATGTATTTTAGACTATGTTCAACAAAATATGAAAAGCAAAGCTATTGCCTTCTCTTTGAGACAAACAAGTAAGTACTTCTGAATCAATGGGAGAGGAACTACAAATATACTGAAGTGATAAAGAATGTTCCTAGCTATGGATAGTCAGTGTGATAAATATCCAATTTCCACAATATTTGGTTTGTCATTTAATAGGGCTTTCTACAAATTAGTAATACTTCCTTACAGTGGCTTCAACAAATAATCACAATTTGGTGACTTAATGCAACAAAACTGTACATTTATTTTTACAGTTCTGGAAGTTAGATACTCAAAATATGTTGCTGTGTGAAAACCCCAGCGTCAGGAGGTCCCCTTCCCTTTGGAGGCTCGAGGGAGAATCTGTTTCTCCTCTCCTGTGTAAATTCTCTCTCTTACAGAGACCCTCATTATTACAGGTTGAGCCCATCCTGATAGCCCAGGGTGACCTCCCCATGTCAAGATCCTTTAATCACATATGCAAAATCTCTTTTGCTCGTCACAGCTTCCAAGGATTAGAAGCCATTCTCCAGCCTACCACACTTGTCATGGAGTGGAACATTACTTCTTGTGGTTTCCATCATGTTTAGATAAGGATATGGAAGAAAATCAGCCAGAGCACTAGCATAACCCTGTATTCAAAAATGCCAGGCACTAGAAGGTTCAAGGAATACTCTTATTTGGGGAAGGAGGGTATAATTTTGTTAGGGCTTTAGAGGGAAGGGTCGATTGAAGTTCATTTGGCTTTGGGGATAGTTGGTCAAGGATGATTCTTAAAAGAGGGAGGAATTTTGTGGATTGCAGCTATTGTTTGCACAGTGTGGATGTTACCCAGAAAATGAGGAAGACTAGTTTAGGACCAAGATGAGGTGTGAGACCAGCTTGCGGGTGAAGAACAGCTGCAGGGAAAGAGGACAGATGTGCAAACCACATCTGAGTGAAAAACGCTCAGGTTTCCAGTGACTGTTGCAAAACATTAATCTGTATTCATTCATAGACTTCCAGTTACAGAAGAACCATCTCTAAAGAATGGAGAGACCCATTCAATGCTACCCTTGAAGTTTTGGCATAAGCTTGATTCTCTGCTCTTGAAACTTTTGTCCTAGTGATTTGAGGAGTACAGAAAAACAACAAGAAAAGCCACACTTGTGTACATTAGAAAAGGCAACGAGCTTTCCCAGAAAGAAAATAATAGATTTAGAAAGTCAGACAATGAAGGAAGGGGATAAAAATTAGTGCAGGATGAAAAACAAATGGGAGAAATGGCCAAAGATAATTCGAATCATTTTTCTTGCTGTTAGAAATGTAATTTTCATTTACCCCTCTTCTAAAGACTTCAGAAAATATATAGATTGCTGAGCCTAGACACAGATTCCCTGCAGAGAAACTTCCCACTAATTAACCTGGCCGCATACACTAAAATCAGCAAACTAATGTAAATTCTATATTCCAGCAACTCTTCTCTTAAATACTTTTATGTAACATATTGAAAATTGTAGTAGTGCTCATTGGGCAAGGGTTTTCCATTTATAATTTTTGCCTTAGATTTTCCTTAAATGCAAAAATCCTTTCAGCTGCTGATAGTGTTTGTATGTGAAACAATTTGGGAGGCTTAGACATATTTGAAAGACAATGTCAGAATAGCCAAGCATGTATCATATTGAGCAAGTAGCCATGATTAGCACCAAAAAGAAATGAAATAAAGCTAAACTGATCAATTCATTAACATAAGTAGACATATCTCAAAAATCCTGTTAGTCTTCAACTGAAATGGGATACTCTAAGCACATCTAGACAACCTCCTGAACTCTCCCTGAATTATCATGTAAATTGTGGTATGTGGGATAAAGATAGACAGGCTGGGCCTAGGTTAATGGAAAGTCCGCTCTGGGAGGTATCTGGATCAGTGGAATCTTCAACTATAGATGATAACATACATGTTTACAACCCTTGATGGTCATTATCTTATTTCAAGCTCACCAAGTCCCCAGTAGGTAATCAGAGTTGCCATGGCATCCTGTTTGATAATGATATAGTACTCAGGAAAGTGATGTCATTTCTGTTTGTAGCAAAGCAAGTTCTAGAACCCAGGTATTTGACCCCTCCCACACTACCTCATAACTAACTCTCTAAAACAAAAGCAGGTTTTTGGCTGGCAACTGGGTTTTACTTACAGAGTGCCCAGGGCATACATCATTTTTGAAATCTTTATATACTGAAAAATTCAACTGATGGTAGATTTGGGACTGGTAGGCACCAAAAATCTAGTCTTATGTCCTGTGCAGAAGACTCATGTACTGTTGGGTATGATTTTGATTTTCTATACAACCCAATTGCAGATTGCCACCACTCAGCTCTGAATCCAAGTGAAACCCAAGGAAAATGTGCAAGTAGCCTTTCCCAGTGTTACTTCTGTATCCTACTGCAACCCTTTGCTTAGTAGATTGTTACAATGTCATTAAATACCTTTAAGAAATTTTTACGAAATGGCTATCCATACATATATACATGTACACATAAATATGAAAAGTCTTTAACAAAACTTAGTACTTTTTGCATTGTGTATTTCTAAAAACTTTATTTTGGTCATTTTTCACATTTCTAACTAAACATGAATGTGGAAAATAACTCTGCATAAATAGCAGATAACTGGGAGTGGGGAAAAGCTTTAACATTTAGTGGATATTCATAATCACTTATTGACCACTCCCTTACACACACACACATAGGCATAATCTCTACTTCATTCCCTACTCTATTTATTGTGCAATATACTTTATGCATCAATTATTATATACTAACAGAGTGTGTAATATCCTTTCTAGGTTTCATTGTAGGCATTTTACAAAATGAATAGACTCAATTATAGAAAAAAATTAAATCCTTGCCTACCGCTGCTGTTTATTTTAATTGTAAGTAGTTAAAGATTTATATCCACCACCACCCCGCCTTTGGTTTGGATCTAAGCCCTGTGTGGGATCTGATTCCCAATGGTAACTCTGTGTATTACCTTTGTATTATGAGTAATTGAAGGTGCGAATTTCTGAGGTTTCTCTTGTGCACTTTCTGCCTTTAGCATGTTAGTAAACATTTGCCATCTTCATGGCCTGCAGTTGGAGAAAAGTGGTTTCATGGATACTTTCATTCATTCCACAAACATTTATTTTATTTTTCCTACTAGGTACCAGGCACTATGTTAGGCACTGATGATAACTCAGTTAAAAAAACAAAAAAAGGAAGGAACAAAAGAGAGACAAGCATCCATACTTTGATAAAGTTTTCATTCTAATTGAGGAAGATAGAGAAAAAATAAACACAGAAGTAAAATATATGACAGACAGTGATACACACTGAAGAGGAAACTAAGGCACAGAAAGAATTGGGAAGTTCCAGGGGGAGGTAAACTGTTGCTATTTTAAGTAGGTTAGTGGCCATTCTGGGTGGTATCATTTTTGAAAAGATCTAAGGAAGACGAGAAAGGGAGCCATACAGAGATATCTTGGGAATACTACAGGCAAAGAAGGAGATGCAAGGGCCCTGAGGCAGAAATGCATAAGATGTCTAAGATTTGCCCAGAGGCAGGTAGGACAGGAGTAGGAAAATTGTATAGGCCTGGACACCACTATAAGGACCTTGATTTTTACTCTGCATGAGATAGGAAAACATGATTTGACTTACATTCTTTCTAAGTATAATGGAAGTCCAGTGATGCTCTAGGCAGTTTTCTTCTGCATATAGTAATTCAGCAATCCAGCCAGCCTCTATTTGTGGCTCTAATATTTCAATGCTCAGTGGATGAATTTACCAACAAAAGGAAACTGAACTGGAAGGTCTACAGGGAAGTTTTTGCTTCTGCTCATACTCCATTGCCAAGAACTAGTCCAAATCCTTAGGAAATACAGTCCTTTCATGAGGAAAGGAAAACAAGATTTTGGTGAACACCAATAATGCCTACTGTTGGGGACAAATATAGAAGGCACCAGGCCAGGGAAGAGAACACTGCAATTAGCCAGGAAAAGAAATGACAACTGCTTCAAATGTATTGGTTACAAAATTCAGATTCTGGTTATATTTCAAAGGTAGGAGCAATAGAAGTTGCTGATTAATTGAATGAGGAATTTAAGAGAAGAGGTGGGCACTTGGGCTTCTTCCATGACCTGGCAATTATGAATTGGGCTGCAATAAACATTCTGATACAAATATCTTTGTTGTAATGCGATTTTTGGTCATCTGGGAATATACCTAATAAAGGAATTGCAGGGTCAAATGGCAGGTCTATTTTTAGTTCTCTAAGTGTTCTCCAGATGTCTTTCCCAAGTGCCCATCAATCCACGAATGGATCAACAAACTGTGGTATATGTACACCATGGAATACTATGCAGCCATAAAGAAAGATGGAGACTTTACGTCCTTCATGTTCACATGGATGGAACTGGAAAATGTTCTTCTTAGCAAAGTATCACAGGAATAGAAGAAAAAGTATCCAATGTACACACACCTATTATGAAATTAATTTAAACCTTTTTATATGAAAGCTATAACCTAATAACAACCTAAGGATATGGGGACAGGGAGGGGGGGGAGAGGGGAGGGAGAGGGATTCGAGGGTTCACTTCTGTGGTTCATCTTGCAAGGGTACAAGTGAGTCTTTCTATAAGTAGATATGAATGTTTTGACATAATAACTAAGAAAGTTACATAAAGGCTATGTGAACCAGTTTGATGGAAGTGTCTTGGATTGTGTGTGAAAACACCACACTGTACCCCCAAAGTGCATCAATGTACAC
This sequence comes from Otolemur garnettii, assembly GCF_000181295.1. Classification (NCBI taxonomy): domain Eukaryota; kingdom Metazoa; phylum Chordata; class Mammalia; order Primates; family Galagidae; genus Otolemur; species Otolemur garnettii. The sequence continues at coordinate 2,929,185 of NW_003852465.1, forward strand.
AGTTACCATTCAATAAAAAAAAAAAAAAAAATAAAAAAAAAAAAAAAGAGAAGAGGTAAGTTAGAAAGATGGAGTTCCCTGTTAGTACTGAGTAAAGACTTTAGAAGTAACACATTCAAGGGCTGGCAGGAGTCTGGTGTCGAAGTGCTGACATGCGAGTTGAGATGTTGACTAAGTGGTTGAGTGTATGAGTCTGGAGTTCAGGAGAGTAAATACAGGTATGATGAATATAGTGACAGTGTTGACAGGCTCGTGACACAAGAGCGAGAACTAAAGAGCATGTGTAGAGAAGAGAAGAAAAGAAGAGGTCCAAGGCAAGCTGGGGAACTTCAGTGTCTATAATTTTGGTAAATGAGGAGGACAAGCAAAGGATCTTGAGAAGGAGCAGCTATAAATCAGAAGAGCTAGCAGTGTGCAGTGTTGCAGAAAGCAAGTGTAAATGATACTTAAAGGAGAAAGTGATCAACGCTGTCAAATCCTGATGATAGAAAATTTTAGGTGAGGACTGATAATTGGCCACTGGATTTAGCACCATGAAGGTCATCACTAACTTTCGACAGAAGTCATTTAGTGAAATGGTGGAAATGAAAGCCAATTAGAGTTCTTCAGGGGCAGAAAAATGGAGTGGTAGTGGAGTGGGATGGAAGAGAAACTCAGCAAGTCTCGGTGCTAATGAGGCTAATTTAGAAGAGAAAATATAGAAGGATGTACAGGACAGGCAGAGGAAATTCCTGGCATGAGGTCCTGAGTAGGTGGGAAGACGTGAGATCTGGTGTACTGGTGAGCAGATTCCTCTCTGAGAAGAAGGTCATAGTTTCGTCCACTGAAGTGGAGAAAAGTCAAAGTAGGACCTGGTGCAAGCAGGGGGGAAGGTGGCAACATAGAAAACGTCCTTCTGACAGCTTCTGGTTTCCCATAAAATAGGAATCTAAGTCATCAGCTAGAATTAGAATGAAGAAGATTTGGGGAGAGAGAGGTAAACTTGTCATCTGATGTGTAGAAGAGTGAATAGACTTGGGGATGGAACATGATTTCCAGGCTGCTCAGAAGGACACTTGTTAGTGGTCATGAACTTAAAATTAGGCCAGTCAGCACTGTTCAATGGTCCATGGGGCAGGTACTAGGCAGGAAGTTGGAGTATAGGAAATCTTGTTTCCATTGATCATAATCTTACCACTAAGATGGTTGATTAATTGTCTCCTTTCCCATAGATGCTCCTGAGATTGGCAAATCCCCACAGAGTATAGTTCTCACTCCCCTGTCTAAATTCATTACTCTTTCATCCTTGGTTCCAAACCCATGAGCTTTGTCCAGTTTCTCCTCAGCAACTACCTCCTCTGCCAAGACCTTTTATCTTGTTCCTACTTGACCTTGAAGGATATGGTTCCAATTTTCCCCAAGGGCAAACTCGGTAGCCTCTGGGCCAGTCTCCCACCTCTCCACTTCTTCCAGCCTCTTTGTGTTCAGCCCCCAGCCTGGATCAGGACTCTAGTTCAGGGAGTTCAGACTATGGAGTTGAGCAAAGAGTCCTACCAGAGAGGACTATTCTCTGACAAAATAAGGATGAACTGTGGGAAGAAGCAAGAGATCTCAGGCCCCATCTTACAACTCTGAGCCCCATCTGCCTTTCCACTTTATCCAAGAGCCAATTCAGAAACAGTCTGGACTGTGAGTGATAGGGGGTGACAGATTGCATCATAGAATTATTCCTTACTACAAATTGGATTGATTCTTTCCTAGTCCAGATGGTTAATGCTGCTGCGAAGACCTCGTCAACATGTTGAGCTCACCACCCCGAGGAACTTGCTCCTAGGGAAATTGGAGAAATTGTTACCTAAACAAATGGGAGGTCAGATTATGTAGTTGGGGAAAACAGAAAGGGTCTCTGCAGAAACATTTGGGCAGGTTTCAGTTTGAGCTAAAAGCATTTCATTCATTTCATTTTAACGGTCTCTGTTGAGTAAGCATGAAAAATGTTTTTCATTAGTCCTTCTTCCGTATTATACCTGACAAGCAGGGGGAAAACATGAATTTTTCCTGCTCTTAACAAATATTCTGTAGTGATACGGAGCAGCAGGAGAGATGCAAAAGGAATGGTAATTTTGCAAAATGAAAAGGCTTAGGCTAAAACAGCTCATTTATTCCCAGGAAGGAGCAAGACTATGCTAGCACATGATAAAAATAAACTGATGAAATTTCTAATACTGGAGATTATGATTAAAGACAATTTATAATCGGCCTGAAAATGAGGCGGGGAGGAATGCTTCATTTTCGTTATTTGCTTCCACCTAATTTATTTTCTCATGTATTTTCTCACATCCCATGCCCTCAACAGAGGGCCCCCAGCAGCTTCTCCAGAGGTAGAACTTTCCTCAGGCCCTGCCTCATGCTGCTACCACACTGATAGCTTATTTCACCAGCTACTCTTCTGGCTGGGTCTAGGACTTTCACACGAATGCGATTTTCCTTTATTTGTAATGTTCTGAGATTAATTGTACATGTGGAATATTTCGTTTTGGAATGGAAATGCCTTTGACATTTTACTTTATTTCCAATTTGGATGGTAATTTAAGGGTTTAATTAACAATAAAGATGAATCAACCTATAAAATGAACAGCATAAACACAGAGCAGCAATTTGCAAAAATGAAAGGAGATTTTTCTAATGCATTCTTTCCAGATTCTGTTGGAGTAGGGAAATAGTGTGTGTTCATGCACTTTGTCTCACAATTAAGAATAGCACAGACCCAGGCGGGGATGTTTCCTGTTTAAAATAACATATTGGGGGCCAGTTAGTGGTTGTGAATACCAGTAATAATAAATGGAGGGGGAAGCAGTGGCTGTTTTGAAGAAAGAGCAAGTAAAACAAATGAGCAACTAAAGTCTAAAAGAAATACTTCCCTTAAATCGGCATAATTTAAAATATAAAATTAGCATTGTACACTAGCTATGAGCCCAGAAATATACTACATATTTTCATTGTGCTGTCTCATACAACTCTAGGAGAAATCCTGTCATTATTTATAGATGAAGAGACTGAAGTTCAGAGAGGTTAAGTAACTTGCACAAAATCACAAAAGAGCTAGCAAGTGGCTGGGGCAAGATTTAAACTCGTTAGTCCGACTCCAGATTTTATACAAAGATAATTTCTTGTTTTCTATTTTTTCTTCTAAAAAACTCCTTAAAATGTATGGAGTATCAAAAAAAAACTTCTTAAAGTGTACAGAAGAAAAAGAAACTTCTTAAAATGTAGAGAATAGCAGAAAGTTTGATAACGAAAGTACAGACTCATTAAAAGTTAGATATAAATTGGCGTCTAACATAAAACTATATTTTTAGTTCATACTGTCACATGAAACAACTCTTACATTTCTCCATGAATTTTGTAGTATGTCATGGGAAACTTTCAAAGGAATAAACTTGAGCTTACATGAATTGGAAAACTGATTTTCCCCACTCATTTCATTGGAAATGATCTCCTTCTCCAGAAAGGGAGACAGGCAGTGCATAGTTCCCTAAATGTTTACCCTGAGGTTGAGACATCATTCCTAAAGTTTACTTATACCACTTGAGCTGTGTCTCTCAACAGTTCCTGAGAAAGCATCAGAGGGGGTTATTAGCCCACTTCTAAGTGCACAGTTTTGTAACAAAAAGACCTAAAATATTCACTGGGACTGAATTATATGAGGGGCACAAAGGAAGCTGCCCTCTTCTCTGTGAAGACGCTCATCCCCCAACTTGCTGGAGATAATCTGATAGAATATATCCCTTTAGGTTATTCTGCTGACAGGGGATCAGGGCAATAACTTCAACTAACAAGTCAAATTGTCTTTTTCTCCACATAAACTGATATATCAGCAAAAGACTGACAGTTTTTTTTTTTTTAGCAAAAAATGTAAAGGTGTTTTTTAAGAAACTTGGGACATAAATAGGGAAAACTAAGTAGATAGTAAGTGATAAAGTATTCATAAGGTTTTGACAGTTTATATAGTGCTTTCAGATAAAATTTCATTTACTTTGATAATGATCCCTGGAGTCAGGTAGGGCAGATATTATGTTCATTTAACAGAAGAGACAACAGAAGTTCAGGAAGGTCAAACCGCTCATCCAAGGTGACATGGACTTTTAACTGATACTATTAGGCTCCAGCACTGGTCTTTTGACCCTGTCAAGATTTAATATTGATAAAATGTTTATCATCTAGAAGCAGTTTGAGACAATTATTTCATCAAACAGAAAGCTCTCCTGGGGTTTTTTCCAGAAGATTAATGCTTCTCACTGCATATCTACCCATGCCACAACATTCATAGCATAAAATATCAAGATAAACAGCCTCCTCCTCTTCCCCAGGACCGCAATGAGTATTAGTCAGTGCCTACATGATGTGCTACTCCATATCAGACATTTTCTAATACAGTAATTGACCACCTCCATAATTGACCATCTCTCTACATTGACCACCTCCCTAAGTTGACCTAATTTTCATAGACCAGGCATACACCATATGTACTCTATGGAAGACTGACGCTTATATATTGACCATCTCTCTAAGTTCTATCTTGACCAGTTGGACTGTGATACACAATATTAATTTACTCTCTAGTACTTAACCATTGAGTCCACTCTACACCAAGGGGTAGAAAGTGTGCACTTTGTCCCTTGGTTGTGTTATTTTTTTCTTTAATATAAGTTCTTTTTTCATGCATTATTGTTACTACATGTTAGATTAGATATAACATCCTATTTTTAGTATGTGTTGCAGGAAGATTTTTTTCAACATGAAGAACTAGTCTGAAATGTAGGTACATCTTACAATTACTGGAAGGGATTACAGTTAATTGAGATGTCATGGCCCAAAGGAAAGAATTCAAAGAGTTGAGTTTTTGACTGTAGATCTTTTGTATTTTCTGGAAAGCAACAGCCAAAAAAAAAAAAAGATGGTGGAATATTTTGGTGTTAGCAAGACCACCAAAGTCTCTAAAAATGTAAACGGAAGTACTTAGGAGATGTGGTAAGGAAAGTAGAGACCTAAGTAGAAAAGGAGGAAAACTTTCCTTAATAAAGTCAGGGAAGCCACAGTAAGCTGGTCCACACAAATGAGGGGAGTTAACACCTGAATCTCTGAGCCAGTGATCCCAAAAGTTCCTAAAAAATTCACCAAAGAATTTGGGATGGCAGATTTCTGGGCATCAAGTGGTTGGCTCAAGAAATTTAACTGCAACGAGAGATCTCCTAGAAAAACTTATGTGGTGAGTCCAAGGCAGTTCCAGTAGAAGTTGGGAAAGAGTTCATCAGAATGGTCCTGGACTTCTCCAGAGGCCTCCAAGATGATGGCATCTTTAACATTGACCAGTGCAGACTCTTTTTCAAGGTGATACCTGACAGGAGCCTCAACAGAAGGTTGACAATGTAAGAGCAGAAATTTTCCAAGGAATGTTTCATTAACTCAACCAGAGAGAAACTAAAGCTGTTAGTGATTGGTAAATTGGCAAAGCCATAAGCATTCAAGAACCTGAGGCACAAAGACCTAACTGTCACTTAGAGATCAAATAAATGTGCCTAGATGACTATTGCCCTATCTGAGGGATGAGTAAGGGGTAGCCACTGAGAAATAAAGAAGAAATAGAGCATTCTACTGACAGTGGACAACTGTCCTGGCCACCAAAAGTGAATCATCTCTCAAACATGACACTGAAACTTCTGCCTTCAAATATGACCCTGAAAACTAACCTCTTGACCAAGGCATCATCACAACATTTAAAATGTATTACTGAGCGCAGGTCCTGCAGTGGGTCATTACTAAAACACAAACCTGTGGTCCACCTGTAGAAGCAACTTCATCTGCTGCATCAGTTAACATCCCGGATGCTGTCCTCTGGATCAGTCCTGCTTCAAAGTTAAACTAGAAACAATACTGAAGTGTTTCAAGAAAATTGAATTTGTTGCAATTGAAGAATGATGTTTTGACCCTATCAGACAGTCCCTCACCCAAGGCAGAGTTCAAAGGAGTAGCTTTGAATGCTTTGTTGCAATGGATGATGAGATGGCAACCTGTAATGAACCTGACCCAGAAGCAATTTTCCAAGTGATATTGACCAATATAAAAATGTATGAAGCAGTTGATGAAGTGGAAGAAGCAAGTGGGGACAACACACAAATTGTAGAGACTTCAAAAGAAGAGGATGTCAGGCATCTGATGATAAGGCAATTGAAGTCATTGGCTGTGGAAAACGCCCATCTTGCCAAGTGGTGTAGCCACTGTTAAGAATGCTTTCTCCACCTACCTTTGTAATAAGAATAAGAAACAATGCCATCCAGGCAAACATAAAAGATGTAAAATCTCCATCTTTTTTATGGCTGAATAGTACTCCATGGTACACATATGCCATTATTTGTTAATACATTCATGGGGTGATAGGCATTTGGGTTGCTTCCATGACTTGGAATTGATCTGCAATAAACATTCTGGCGCAAATGCCTTTGTGGTAAAATTATTTTTGTTCTTCTGGTAGATGCCTAGTAATGAAATTGCAGGATCAAATGGAAGGTCAACTTTTAGTTCTTTGAAAATTCTCCATACTTTTTTCCATAAATGTTGAATTAGTTTATAGCCCTACCAGCCATGTAGAAGTGTTCCCTTCTCTCCACATCCATGCCATCATCTGTAGTTTGGGGACTTTCTGATGTGGGCTAATCTTACTAGAGTTAGGTAATATCCCAGAGTGGTTTTAATTTGCATTTCTGTAATGATTAAAGACAAGGAGCATTTTTTTCATGTGTTTGTTGGCGTTTTGTCTGTCATCTTCAGAGAAGTTTCTGTTCAAATCTCTTGCCCATTTATAAATGGGGTTGTTTGCTCTTTTCTTGTTTATTAATTTGAGTTCTCTGTAGATTCTAGTTATCAGGCCTTTGTCAGATTCGTAACATGCAGAAATCTTCTTCCATTCCAAAGGCTGTCTGTTTGCTTTGGTTGTGTTATCCTTAGCTATGCAGAAGCTTTTTAGCTTGATCAAATCCCATTTATTTATTGTTGGTGTTGCTGCAATTGCCAGGGGAATCTTCCTCATAAAATCTTTTCCTAGGCCAATATTTTCAGGTGTTTTCCCCCCACATATTAAAGTATCTTAAGAAAAGAAAAAAATATCCACTGTACTCAATACTAATATGAAATCAATATATAAACAATTACTCACAGGAAGGATAAAACACAAATATGGTCTAGCAAGGGGGAGAGGAGGGGAGAGAGGCAAAAGAGAAGAGAGGAGAGGGGGAGGGGGAAGGGGGCAGGTAATTGGCAAGAGGAGGGAGGGCAGTTGGCGGGATCTCACCTAATGTGCACAATGTGAGGGTGTTCAGCTGTAACTTGAACTTTACCTTGGAAGTGAGAATAATGCAGCCTAAAAATGTGTACCCTCATATTAATTTGAAATTTAAAAATACTAAAAATAAAAATAGAAAAAAAGAATAAGAAACAGACCAAGATTGACTTTTTTCAGAAGGAATGAGAAAATAGTAACTGAATGGATTTTGTATGATACCATATATATGATTTTGCTGTATTTGATTATGTATGATTTTGTATGATATTCTCCAATAAAAGCTATACAAGAAAGCAAAGTCCATGTACTTATCAGTACGGCCAGCCTAGTTCCTGTTGACCTGTTTTTTACAGTTCCCTGGGTGGTCAACCTACAGAGGTTCTGCTGTATTTGCTTTTTCAATCACAAAAACACTTATGAGTAGACATCATTGTTCCTTTTTCTACAGAAGCAGGTAAAAAAGGAAGTAATTTTACTAACAACACAAATAACTATTAATATATCAGGTAGGCTGATAGCATAGCACCCAGGCTGTGACTAGCAAGAAAAACCAAATCTCAGTCACAATCTCAAAGATATCTTATCAGTTATTGGCTGCAGAGCTGCTGTGGCTCTTCTCCCTGTCCTGTTCTTTCCAGGATCCAACCCCCAAAGGCAGCCATCTGAGGGGCTTGGCTGTTCTCACGGCAGAGACTGTGATGGACCACAGGGGAGTTCTTAAAGCTTCTGCTCAGAAGCTCATGTCCCTTCCTCTGAGTTCATTGGCTGGAGCAAGTCACCTGAGCAAGCCTTACATTAGCAGGGCAGAGACAGACACCTCCCTACAGAGGGACCACAGAGAATGGTACATATTTGGGGGCAATATCAGACTGAAAGTCTAACATCAGATCTGGGTGTGGTGCCTTTGATTATACAGACCTGTGAGCAATAATTAATTAATTAAAATAAAATGTCTGTTTCATACATGTACATACACCCAACGGTTTGTGGGAACTGACAGACAAGTGCCTGGGAGAGTCAATTACTAATTTTTCAAGTTTTGCAAACATTACATATCAGCTTATAATTGGCCATGGTGAGAGTATTTACACCAAAAATGGGCAAATGCTACAAATTAGAGCTTTGATTTTCACCACGTTACCACATGGCAAATGTGCGATGTGTTACATAGTAGTAGATGTGTACAGCACACCACTGTACACTCAGTATACATTGGTGGCAAAGGAACAGGATAATGTTCCAAAAATTCTCCTGTGTACAAACGACAAATGAGAAGCCTTCTGCAGTCATTGATTGAGGACTCTGCAGTGACATGGAACAGTTGTCACAAGGGCTCCCTATCCTAGAGGTAGAGAATGTTTTTTTTATTTCAGGCCATTGTTCTCAGTGACCTTGGCTTTGCACCGTGGGAGATCCTGAGCTTTCCTTTTTGTTCTTGGCTACTTCCAAAGAATACATTGGAAATCTGCCCTCCTTGAAGGTTGTACAGCTATTTCAGCCTGTTCCTTGCCCCTGAAAGAATGGCTCTTCACCTGTTTAATTCCAGTCAGTATCAAGTGCCAGCCACACCCCCAGTTCTTTTCCCGATATAATTCTCTCGACTGCTAATAATTTTAAACCATCAGGTTTCTGTGGTAAAGCTGTGGACGTCTTTACTCTGAGTCATGTTTTTCATTTGAAAAAGGATTTCCTGGATACCAGCTGAATTGATTCAGTAATTTCAACAAAAGGCCTGGCAATTCCACCCTGCACTTGGCTTTTACCAGGAGTTGGGGGTTGAATGGCTTTGTAGTTCAAAGGTTTTTGCAGTCTTAGACTTGGGGGTTTTAACATTACAAGTCTCAGAATTTCTGGAATCTCTACATTTCATTTTTTTGCATTTTGCATACGAATCAGTTCCTCACTGAGCTCATCTCAGTTTTCAACAAACCATAGAAATGAGAACAATGTAACCCCCAAATTTGCACCCTCATATTAATTTAAAATAAAAAAAAAAAATACAACCCAGAGTGACCAGTTCATGATATAAACAATCTGTTTACCCACATCTTCACCTAAAGCTACATGTTAATTATATTATTTACTTTCCAAACTATTACGGGCAACAATGTATTTTCTACTTATTGTGACTCCAATCCTTCATTTAAAAATTAAAGAGTAGCCTGTGTCAATGTGAAGAGAAAGGGAAAAGTATATGTGGCTGCCTGTGGAATAGATCTTAAAGCTCTGTCACTTCCATTCTACTGACAGAGAAAGCAGCTCAGGCAATGGGATTGAGGTGTACAAATCCCCCAAGAGAAAGACCTTGTAGGTAGCAAATATTTTTGAAAAATAATTCCGTATTCTATGGCAGAAGCGTCTGACTCCAAAGCCTGCAGTCTTAACCACTATATAGGGTGTCCCAAAGTGGTCCCCAGAGTCATAGGGGAAATGGGAAATCACAGCTAAATTTACCTTTATTTCCAAATTATTCATTACAAAATTTTACAAAGAGGTGGTCATCATGTAGAGACTATTTTGTGAAAGGATTTTGTAAAATTTGACATTTTCTCTAGGTGTGGCGACTTTGGGAAAGACTTTTGGAACCCCTGTATTTTGCTATTGCTTGTTCAAAATATGGCTCAGCCTCCTTCAGATGTTGAATTGGTGATACAAGGGCCCATAATGCTTTGCAACACAGAGCCATTACTACTGTGCTTTCATTGCCATAGTTTCCTAAGTAACGCAAGAGTCATAACAGTCAAGGCCACCAGGCATGGCTGAATTTTTTCTCAACTGCTTTGTGCCAAAGTTCATTTCCAACAGGAAGATTAAAGGGAAAGCATTTGCCCACAATGGCATAATGCTTTATCTTAACCTCAGCATTTCGTTCTAATGACTCCAAATTTTCAGATAAAACTTAACTCTTTCAATCAATTACCAACTAAAGAGTTTCTAGACCCGCCTATGACTTATAAGCCCCCTCACCTCAAGATGTTCTGCCTTCTCACACTAAACCAATATACACCTCCCATGTATTAATTTATGATTTTACCTGCAATTTCTGCCTCCCTAAAATGTATAAAATTAAACTGTAACTGATCACACTTTCCCAGGACCTCCTGAGACTGTTCTCCCAGACCATGGTCACTCACATTGACTCAGAATAAATAATATTTCTTTAAAATATTTTACAGAATTTGGTTTTTCTATTAATAAAGCATATGTGTCTGAAGACTTGAGGGTAGTGCGAGACAATTTGGGGTCCTATAAGTTGGCATGAATAAATGAAACCCAGAGAAGGGAAAGCTTGTGATACCATCAAGCAGGCATGAAAGATGACGGGTAAGTAGCAGTAGATCACAATGTCTAGTTTCTTTAATAAAGCCACAAAGCCTTGGCTCCTTTACACAACTAAGAGATTTTCCAAAGTGAACTGGAGGATCTGATACACAGGTTGTTGATCTAGAATTTTGAGGAACATACTAGGTCCCATTGCCATATCTCACCTTGATTTTCAATTTAAATTTACAGTAAAGAGTATCTTCTCTTGGTGGGATCTACAGCAGCAGAGAGTATCTGTTGACTGTCTCCAGTACCTCTGTGTCAGAGCTGGTGGGATGTGCATCTATTATAGAGTATGCATGCGTACGTGTGCACCACAGGGCATGAGACAAGAGACTCACACATGAGGGGGATGTTCTTGTTCACCATTAGGCATTACCAGACCCTCACCTCCCACTTACAGCCATAAGTGTCTCCTCCCCTGGGTCTTCCACACACTGTTTCTACAGCATGACCCTGTTCTCAAATCAATCGTGACAGTTCAGTTGTTATTGAAGTTTCATTATTTAATCAAGGAGTATGTATACTAGTGAAATGTGAGTGAAGGAAGAAAGAAAATTGTTTTTATGAGTAGTTAAACGCTTTGGAGAGACAGGTTGATAAAGAATAATTGCTAGCAAATTAGACATTTGTATTAGTCAAGGTTCCCAAGAGAAATAGAACCAACAGAATTTATTAAGAGGAATTGGCTGATGCAGTTATGAAGAATGAAAAGTCCCAAAGTTGTCATTGCGTGAGCTGGAAACCCAGGAGAGCTGATAGCACAGTGCCAATCTGAAAGCCAGCAGGCTGGAGGCCCATGATGAGCCAATATTTTAGAAACAGGCAAACAGAATTCTCTCTTCCTCAGCCTTTTTGTTCTAGTTAGATCTTCATTGATTGAATGAGCCCCACCCTACATCAGAGAGGGTAATCTGTTTGACTCAAATTTTAATTTCATCCAGAGACATCTTCACAGACACAACCAGGACAATGTTTAACCAAATGTCTGGGGACCCTGTGGCTTAGTCAAGTTAAAGTTAATTAAAAAATTAACTTTCATGCTATTATTGAACCTTTTATTTGAAATTATTTCTTTGAAAATTGTTCTGAACTCAGATCCAGTGTATGGAAATTACAGATGACGTATTATGTGCGTTTATATGGAAGAGAGGGTAAACGAGCTTTTGAATATAGTTAGATTCATTTTCACCCCAGAAAGGATTTGGGGTCTACATTTTAAATAGTGAAGAATGAATGAACGCATTTTAAGGTAAAATAAACTGATGTTTGCATATTTAAATTTTTTTTTACTATTCCACACTTTAGCCGAGAGTTTTTCAATTAACCTACAAAATAGTTTTCACTGATAACATTAGTTGAGTGATTCTACTACATGAGGCCATAAAATTAGCAAGTATAGTCAAGGAAAGAAGACATGAGAAGTCAGAATATTGGTATTTATAAAGACAGCTTGATTTTGTCTAAAGGCATCTTTCTCCCCACCCCACTGCCATGCATCCAACAGAGGTGCCAGCTCTTATTCTTTGGTGTTATAAAATGAAGGTCACTCAGAACCTGCAAATATCTATCATGTCCATTCCAGCCTTGAGTAGTGTCAATCATCGCATTGCTCCTCTTGTACTCTTGACTGCTGAGCAGCATTAGAAGTCATGCAATGATGCCAGCGGGTTGATGCCAGCCAATCCGTGTCATCTAACATCATCTGGCTCATCTCGACTACTGCCCATCATTTCTCTCTAGCTGACTCTTCCTGCAATTTTTGTTATAAATATTTCCTGTGTTTCCCACTCTTATAAAGCCACCAAATCCATGTGCCTCGTCCTTGTTTTCAGCAAATGAGAGAAAATAAAGCCCATAAGATATTTAATTGCCTCGATTCAACCACAACGCATGTGCACATCAGATCTCCCTATCTCTTGCTTTCCTCTAACCTCAAGGTTTTCTCACTCCTACAGTTTCCCTCCACTGCCATTTCACTACTGGATATTCTCAGCTGGATTTCCTGCTTGCTTTTTAACACAGCACCTTTTAGTTCTTGAAGATTTCTTCCAACTCTATACAATTTTGTGGGTCTTTAATACGTAGTATTATCTGGATGGTTGTCTTTATATTCTCCAGTTCATTTATTCAGGTCAAGATAGGCAGACGATTTTTTTCCCCATCTCTAGCACTAAAATATCATAATGCTTTTATTATGTAGAGTCCAATACCCTATCAAACTCTTCCTCCAGGATTTAATCCCATAATGCATTCACTTTGGCCATCTTCATTATGAGTTTACTCCTATTCTAAAGTGAACTTGCATTTTCCTGCTTCTCCAAATGACAAGGTAAATGAAAGATCCCTACCAACAGATTGCTTGATATCCTAAAGTTAGATTTCAATGAGAACCTAAAGTTGCCAAAATGCCCTTCTAGGAGAGTCTCCCTTCACTCAGATAGGATCTAAGGCCAATAGGCAGGGACTCCCTGAAGGCCATACCTGCAGCTGCCACTAAATGCTTCCAGGTGGGCATCTCAGCTAATGGACAATTCTATTTGAGGAACCCAAGTACAATGACTCCTAACAAAGGCAATTTACCTTTCTTTCAGGAATGGAAGGACAGAATGCCAAATGCAGCAGGTTGCATATTTTTTCTCATAAATGTGTAATTTGTTAAAATCATTTTTCTTTAAGTGCTTTAATAAAAATTCTTGGCAGGCATATTCACTAATGATTTCCATATTAATTCAGTATTCGGTTGTTCCATTTTGTCCCCAAACTCTTTGCACCTCTCCAGTAGTGCTATTAGGTTTTTAATTATGAGTCACATGACTAGGCCATTTTCCAAGGAAGAGGATGTTTCTGTTACACTTGAAAGGGCTCTGTGACTCTCTTCGGATGGCCTGTGCTGAAATCAGTCGTAACAGGCTGCATTGAAGACAGAACAGTATTGAATAACTTCTTGCAATGTTGAATTCTCTAGGCCCCCAGTGATTGAAGAGAAATAGTACAAAGCAAAGGGACAGGAGAAGAAGAGTTTTCGAGGCCAAGAAATATATTTTTTATCAAATTTACCTTATGAAGGACAATTCCCCAATTTTAAAAATTTTGAAAATATTGGAATATTGTTTGTTTTACTGCTAAATTTGATTTTCTTCAGATATTTCAATAGTTTTCCTCAGTTTTGTAAGTTTCACCTAAGCCCTTCATGAAAGGGCTCATTTGGAGGCTAAACTGATAAAAGAATAGAGAGGAAAAAAGAGATGTGCTTGAAGAGGAAAAAGATCTCCTTCCACCGTAACAACGCAGGCAGGAAGTGAAGGTTCTCAGGCTCTGAGATCTATGTGAGCTATGTTAGTGGTCATATTAAAATGCACATCACATTGCTAGTTTGTTTCTGCTGGAAACTGTTCAGCTTGATCGGGTATCTTATCAGTCAGATTTTAAGCAGCACTCCTCTTACCTTTGAGAAGGTGATAAGGCGTCCCACTGTGCCATCAGACCAATTTTGTTTCTCATTCAATCCCTCAAAACGCCATTGCCAAAGGAGAAGAGAGCCCGGGTGAAACCATTTTGTTCCCAGGCAGGTGCTTCCCTGCCCACCTCCTACCCCAGTTAGGCAAAGTCTTCTCTTTGCATATTTTCCTGGCCGGAGGAAAGCTCTTCAAATTTCATAGCCGTAACAGTTTTCATTCTTTTCTACTTTTGCCCTCGAGATGCTCTCAGAGGGGTTTAATGCTCGATGCCATGCCACGCTGATACAGGAGTGATCTAGTAATTGCACATGACATACAGTTAAGGCCTAATGAACATTAAATTTATGAAGAATGTACCTCTGATTTCTAAAAGCACTTTGGTAAATTATACAAATTAAATATTCATTACTTTGTACTTCATTAGTTCACATTTAGAACACTTTTTCTCCATTATAATAGCCTGGAGTAAAAGCTTCCCCCCCCCCCCATCTTTTTTCAAAAACTCTTTCCTAACAATATTAAGGTAAAACTGTATTTTTTCCACGGGGCCATCTATTCACAGTTTTCTTGGGGGAAAACTACATATTTTTTCACACAAAGAAGGTAAATATCTATTTGCAGTTTTTATTTCGATGGTCAGCATAAAAATAGCTGAATTGTTAACTCTGATTTTCACTCACAGTTTACTTCCTGCTCTAATTTCTATAAAAGAAATGTTAGTTCATTGGGGAGAAACCTCAGTACTGAACTACAGGTACTGCAGAGTTATAAAGAATGTATATTTTCCATGTTGGAATAACTTTACAGTGATTTATTAATCATCAGGCTCTGAGAAGTTAAAAATCCTTTAAGTGGTAAGGTTGTTTGTCTGAGGTGGGTGATAAATAGACAGCCTTCCTTGGCACGTGGAAATTAAAATAGAAAAAAGAATTATGATTGGAGCTTCTCTTTTTCCACTTCTAAACACCCTAGTCAGCTAAAATGTATTTTTCTCTTGATGTATTCAGCAAATGTGGATGTGAACTACCGAACGCCCCTCCCAGGATTCCATCAACTGAATATCTGTTACAGGCAGTCGTAGTCGAACAACTGGGAACAGGTGACAAAAATGTACTTAGAGACCAGTTAAATGTCTCCAAATTTAGAGCTTTTCATTTTTTTTTTTTTTTTTTACTTAAGATTTACACAGATGGCCATAAATGATGAGTTTTTATTAAACGATCTGGGGGGAGAAGTAGATTGTAAAAACTGATTTTAAAAGATTACAGATAAAATGGTCTGCCTGTTGAATAAAATAATATTTATAATTTTAAAGAATGCTCAACCAGGAAACAAAAGATGTGAATTTGACTTCTAGATGAATCATGTAGTCCTTCAATCTTCATGAAAATCCTTTAATCTCTTTAAACATCAGTGATCTAATCTGGTTAATGGGAATAATGTCTGCTTGTCCTGTCCTCTGGTTCGTAGTGAACATAGAGTGAGATTATGAAATGTACAAAGAAAGAAAAGAAAAATCTTTTAAAATGTAAAATATCCCATAGATGAATGATATTAAAAATTCAGGTCCTGAGGTCCATGATTTCCACACCCTAAAATGTCAGCAATAAAATATGAACTCCCAGGTGGCACCCGTGACTCAGGGAGTAGGGTGCCGGCCCCATATATGGGCGTGGGGTGGGGAGGGGGTGGCAAGTTCAAGCCCATCCCCGGCCAAAACTGCAAAAAAAAAAAAAAGAATTCCCTTGTAGAGCAAGCAGAGTGAAGAGACAGTCACGGTGCAGGGAATAATCTTCCCCTGAACGCCAACCACACCACGTTCTATCGGCTCACTTCCCCACGATGGGTGTTACATCACGTAGGTGACAGTTCATTTGGGTTCTTTTTGCTTATAGCATCTGTTTTAACTGACTTTTCTTCCATAGGTAACTTAAGAAAATAATAGAGCCATAGGAATAAGATTTCAATGGGAACTGAAAGAAATGTCAAGGAGTTGCAGATGTGGAAAGAAGGAGAAATTTTGCTTCGCCCAGAAGGTTCACTGAAAGATCAACTTACAGTAAGGCTGATTAGTAAGAAAAAGAGGTTTATTTATGGTACGCCCAGGGAGAATCATAGAGGGATTACCCAACTTCCCAGTGAGGGTCCAGAAATTTGTATGCCCTCATTTTAGAGGGGAGGAGGCAATGAACAATATAGGTAATTTGGTTTAAGGGAAATAGTTACCAGAAAGGATGAACAGATAACTGAGAGGACCAGTGAGAAACAGACTGACTTGTAACTGATTCTCTTTGGAAACTAAACCTGAGACACAGGTATTATAGTATATGACTTGGGCCAGGCCTGGTTGCATTCTTGATCTTCTTTCCCATCAGATATTGAGATGACAGGGAAGGGAAGGGAAATCAATTGTTCCCTTTGGTGAGTTCATCTGGTTTATGCAGGAAGAGAGAAAGCCCCTCCCAAGGCCTGTGGATCACTAAGGCCCTTTAATTCAAAAGACTCTTTATACCAAGGAGTCATATTTTCAGGTGAAATTTCTTGAGCACTTTCACTCATATTAAATCCACTTATGTCAGAATTTGAGAAGTCCAGAGAATGTCAAGGAGAAGTGAGGGAAGACAAGGTGATGACACAAGGAGTTCGAAACAACAAAATAGAAAATAGATTCTAAGGCGACGGTGTTGGAAAACTGTTCTGGTTACAGGAGACGTTGGAAAAGAAGCTCTTGAAAGCAACTGAGAGAAAAAGAAAGGTAGAAGTAAGAAGTGTACTTCAGAAAACTGCTAAGATTTGATTGTGGTAGCGTATTTCACATGTGTCAAAGAAAAAAATGACTGAAAAGAAGCGTCGTTGAAGCCAGAAAAGCTGCCGGTCTGAGGCGAGGGAAAACAGAAGCCCCGAGTGCTGCTTTTCCCATTCTTTACCTTCTATTCACCATAGAATGTTTCTGTGACCCTAGATGTGTGGGATTTTCCCCCCTACCCAGCAATGATATTACTGTAGGGGGTGAGGGGAAACTTCCCTATTGGCCCAGAAGATTCTTTGAATGATTGTTGCCACCAGCCACTGCGTGCATCTGCCCACTGCCCAAGAGGAAGCCAATATCCAGAGACAGCAGGGGTTACAGTAGAAAGTTTATTCTGCAAATTCCTAGACAGGGAGACAGGAGAAAATTCTCAAATCTGCCTTCCCACGAATTAGGGAGATAGGATTTTTAAGACAGTTTGGTGGGCACAGGATTAGGCAATCGGGATCTGCCAATTAGCTGATTTCAGGACAGAACCATTAGTCCTTTGGTATGTGCCACTGTCTAGGTGGGTCAGTTACTGGAACACAGGGCCTTCGGGGGGTGGGGTGGGATGGGGGGGTGAGAGTGGTTTCCAAGACCTGTTGACTCAGTTCCTTGGTCTGGATAGGTCTATTAATCTACTGGAATTCAGGACCTGGAAGACATCTCAAAAACCCCTACGTTCTGAGCAGGAGAACAATTTTAGGAATCTTTACAACTACCAGGTGTGCCCTATAGAGCAGCAATTATAAAGAAGCAAATAATGACTATTATCACTCAGACAACAGACAGTGGCTAATTATTATTATTTTAGCTAAGCATGGTCCTTCACAGAGTTTTGAGGTCCTTACTCTAGCTATCACCTTGTACCTCTTCATCAAATTGTAAGGCAGTTTCAAAACCAACTCACAATAACTCAGGTTGATAAGAAAAAGAGAGATATTTGCTTTAAAGTATGCACAGGAAGAATCAGAGTGATTACCCAACATCCCAGTGGAATCTAAAACTTTATGTGCCCTCTCTTTCATAGCGGGGAGGGATTTGAGAAATGCAGGTAATTCTATTTAGGGGGATATAGGGCAATAAATGGTTACTAGGGAGGATGAATAGATACTTGAGAGGATGAATGGATGGGAGCAAGGGAAACAGAATGACTTGTAAATTAACTTGAGAGATAGGTATTATATTTAAAATGATATGGGCTGGGTCTAGTTGCATTCTTGATCTTCTTTCCTGAAATATATTGAGATAACAGGGAGAGGAAAAGAACTCAGTTGTTCTTTTTGATGGCTCTGTCTGGTTTATTCAGATAGAGGGAAAGCCCCTTCCAAGGGCCTGTTGATCTCTAAGGGCCTTAAATCAAAGTACTTCTTAGACCAAGGTCTCATAATTTGGGATGAAATTTCCTGAGCTCCTTCAGTATCTACCTGACATTGCATCAGACCCATTAAGTTAAAGGTTTAGTCCCAAAGACTGCCCCCCTTCAGATGCCAGTCTTAATCCCCAAGTTGTAGTCTGTGCTTCTGAGTGACCAGATGTCAATTAGGGTTCTTGTCACCCCCTCCTTGTGTTAAGTTAATTTGCTAGAGTAGTTCACAGAATGCAGGAAAATTATGTGTCCCTGTATATTATAAAGAATGTTATAAAGGATACAGATAAATATCTAGAACAGAAAAAAATACAACAGACAAGGCTTGTGGGGAGGGATGTGGAGCTTCCATGTCCTCTCCAGGTATGTCACCCTCCAGGAACCTCCACGTGTTTAGCTATCCAGAAGCTCCCTAACCCAATCCTTTTGGATGTTTATGTAGGTTCTATCATGTAGGCATGGTTGGTGAAATCAATGGCAATTGGAGATCAATTCCATTTTCAACACCTCTCCCCTCTCTGGAGACCAAGGTCCCATTTTTCCTTGCCTAGCATTTGAGGCTAAAAGCCATTCCTTGGTCTTTACCTTGAGAAGCCTTTCCTGAAGCTATATAGGGGCCACCAGCCACCAGTCATCTCATTAGTGTTAGGTAGATAGTCAGGATTCTGGCTCTCGCAAAGAAAAAGGAGAAAAGGCAGACCTCCAGGTGCCCATCTTGGTGCTACCCTACCCTAAATCCTGCCCTGAGCGATTGCTCACACCTGGGGAGGAGGGACTATCCTACCAATCTACCAATCAGAACTTAGTGTTCCAACTGCAAAAGGGTGCACAGGGCTCTCCAGCACATGGGCCAAGCAGCACAGGATAGTAGAGTCTAGAGGGTGACTTAGAACAGCCATAAGGCTAATCATCATGTCATTAGCTTAAATCCACATTGTAGTTTGCCCCCCACCATGAGGCTCATGGACACTCCTCATGCTCAGTGAGACTGTGGTTCCAAGGTGACCTCTGCACCACGAGGTGGGCCTGATCCAGACAGTGTAGAACAGAACACCATCCCCACCCCCACCCATAACCAAAGCCCTTTTGCCATGTGGTGATTGTACCTTGCTCTGAACATCCGTACCTTGCTCTATACATCCGTACCTTGCTCTTGCTCTGTAAGGCTATCTTCCTCTTTCTCAATAAACTCTGTTTCACACTTGCCTTGCTCTGGTGAATCTGAAGATCATTCTTTGGCCAAAAGCACACCTAGAACAAAGAATGCAGACAGTTGCCTGGAACCTGATCTTAGCATACAACAGACATTCTTATCACTCTGGAGAGTCCAAGGATTTTAGGAGCTGTATGCCAGGAAACAAGGACAAAGATCAAATACATATTTCACAATATCACAGATGTGTTAAAAAGAAACATCTAAATTTGTCAGCCTGATTCATTTGAGGAGAGAATGGTAATTGCAAGAAGTGATAGATAATGGGAAAATTGCAAGTAATGGGATGAACCAGGGGCTTCCTGCAGGATGAGAATGACAGACGAGGATAAATATTAGGACTAAAACAGTTAAGCAATGATGCCTATTCCCATTCCCTATTGATCTGTGTTCATTCCTGACATGAAAACATATTTAAAATTCACTTTATTCAATGAGTCTTTTCAGAAAAATCACATAAAATCATGATAGCTAGATATTTCAGGTAGTTCATCACACCAGCCACCTTCTGAATTCCTTCCATCGTCTGCCATTCAACTAAGTGCTTGGTTTGTGTGTAGACACCTCCAGGGATGAGATGTTCACTATTTCCTGGAGCAACACATGCCACATTTGGCAAACTTGGTATGTTACAAAGTCTTTGTTATGCGGAGCTGAAATTGATTTTCTGTAGCTTCTTGCTTTGGGTCTCTTCTACTCCCTCAAGGTCTGAAGGCTCATGCCCACCCGCTCTGCTCAGTTCTACATTCCTTATTTTCTCGTACTAGTGTATCAAACATATTAACACAAACACTGTATACTGTGCTATTACAAATTCATCTCCCCATGTATCCAGTGATAACAGAAGCCCCCCACCAAGCTTCACATCTCTCCACAGTCCTAGACTTCTGTGACAAACACAAACCTGCTCAGTTTTCCAAGAAGAAGGGAACTTACATCTGACAAACTACGTGACGTGCCAGGAATTTGACATCAATTCTCTCATCAACTCTACACAACAGGTTGCACGACCTGTTGGTTGATCCGACCACGGCACATGGATCGTTAATTTCACCCTCTGACATTTCCAGACACCTATACTTATACTTTCCCAGGTACGAATCTCTATGCATACTCTTAAATTTCTTAATAAATATTTTCTTTTAAAGAAAAAATTTCAAGTTTTTATTATTTTTAATATGTTCTCTTTTAAAAATGTTTTTCAGTGTTTACTTGAATAAAGCAAATGTAAATAAAAATAAATGGTATTCTAAATACACATTTTGCAGATGGGGTACTGAAGCTCCAAGAGCGTTGAGTAACTTGACTAAAAGATGATCAGACTCTGGAAAATAGATTCTTGGTAACTGAACTCTTGAAAATCTGATTTATAAACCTGAAGTCTCATTTGTTACTTTTAATGCAAGAATAACTGATGCCCAACATTGAGCAAAGTGCTCGAAGACCAGGTCACAAATCAAATCGTGTATCAGAAGACTACTTAGTTGGAAGCCCTGAAAAAAGTGTCTGTGATGCCAAAATGATATTTGTATAAATACAAATTAGCTTGAATGTTAATCTTACTTGTCCAAAGATGTAGCAAGCTAAGGAATTTTAAAAAATGATCATAAAAATTATAGCACTGTGTCTTTTAGACTTCTGAAGCTAGACTATCCAGGTTTTACACATATTTTCCAAATTGCTTTCTCAATATTGCAAATTAGTTACCTATATTTTCAGGCGCAGGGATTACAAATATTATAGTTTCAAACTTACATTTAATTAATTCATTATACTTTAAATATATGTTTCTTATTTGGGGAAAAAAAATTACTAATATTTAAAAATACCACGAAGATACTACATCTATATTTAGGTATAATCATATTGGTTACCATTTCATGGAATATTCTGTGACTTCACTGGCTAAATAATAAGAGTGTGTTTGGTCCAGATGTGCAGGTTCCAGGCCACACCCTGGAAAAGTGGTGGGACATTTCCCTTGAAGAAAATGTTTTCTACGTGATGAAAAAAATTCTGATGTCCAAAGAGAAGAACTTGTTCAAAGGGACTGGGTCTAGGGGAGTTAAGCAGACTGGAATATCAAGGGCACAGGCCTGGAGACTAGAAGGAGCAGAAGCTGATCAGTGGAGTCCCCTAACAGCAGAGTGCCAGGGACTTCCCGTTTCCCATCCCACATGTAAGGAGCTTAGATGCTGACACTGTGACTTCATAACAACAACAAAAAAAATGAAAAATCCACAGCTCTTACTAGGCTCATCAGAAGTGAGGTCACAGTGTTGTTGTTTGAGAACAAACCATTATCCCCCAAACTGGGAAGACAGACAGCCAGGCACAGAGAATCCCAGCTTGCTAAAGCAGAAACCTGCAAACAGAATCTTCTGTGGGAACCAGTGCTGGGATAGAAAAACCAAATCTGTAATTGAACAATTGCTGAAGGCTTAGTGTAGACAGTCCTGTGAGTTAAAAACTCTGGGGGTGTGGGGAGGAGGTCATAGGAGGACCTTCAAGTTTTTTGAGTTTTACCTCCAGGAGTCCTACCAAGTCCTCACAGTGAATATCAGAGAAAAATCCCATCCTGCTTCTGGTGGGGGAGGGAAAAATAACCATTTTCAAATACACCAGAACATTCTTTCCTTCTTAAGGAGGTCAGCTCTCGGGAGAAACTATTTAAAGAGCCTAACCTGCTAAGGTTTTGCCAGAGCCTAACCTACCTTGGACAAGGGAAATATCTAACTCCAGCCACCTCTAACCACCTTGTCCTACCTAAGGAGGGACAAGAGTTTGGCAGGGTGTTGGGTATAAGATGAAGAAGTACCGGTGATTCATAGCTCAGGGACACAGGCTCACTGAAACATGGAGACCTGACCATGGGACTGCAGATTACTGCCCCATCCTCACACCTCACCTCTGCACCACAAAAGCCTATTTGCTGCAATTTTGTTCATCCAGCACATCATGTCCTCCTTTCAACACAAAATTACAAGGCATAGTGAAAGGCAAAAATGCAGTTTGAAAAGACCGTGAACAAGTATGAGAAACAGAGTCAGAGGCAGCAGGAATGTTGGAATTACTAGAAGACCAGACATTTTTAAAACTATGACTAATATGCTATGGGTCTAATGGAAAAAATAGAAAACATGCAAGAACAGACTGGAAAGTCTAAGAAAGAATGAAAGATAAGTGTTAAACATCAAAAAGACTGTAACAGTAATGAGGAATGCTATTGATGGGCTCATCAGTAGATTGGACACAGCCAAGGAAATACTCTCTGAAAGTAGTATCTGAGAATATAACAAAAGAAACTTCCAAAACTGAAAAACAAAAATAAAAGAAGAAATGAGAATGTGTATCTAAGAATTGGGGGACAACTCTGGAGGTGTGACATACACAGAATGGATATACTAAAAGGGGAAGAAGAGAAAGAACAGATACAATATTTGGTCAGGTTCAAGTTTGTCATCCCTGGTCCTTGGTTCTCAGAGATGAAGAATGGGTTCAGGTACCAAGTTGATGATGGGTCAAATACGGACATGTACAGGCAATTCACACAAGCACCGTTTATTACAAAGTGAAAGGAAGTCTTACAGAGTGGAAAGTACATCCCAGAGAAGGACGGGTCTGCACCACAAGCGGAAATGACCCTGAACATAAGCAAGTTGCCCTTTTTATGTTGGTTCCCTAATCTTGCATTATGGGGATGTAATATTCATGGTCTTTCTGAGAAAAGGATGGAAAGTTCTTGGAATTGGGGTCCCGCCTCTTTTGTTACCTTATAAGATAACTTCCAAGGGTTGTCATGCTATTTGTAAACTCTCACGGCCTGAGTGGTGTGATTTTTACTATGTTAATGAGGAAAGTTTACTTTAAGTCCTGTCCCAGTTAGTGCGGCACGTGCTCCCTGCCATGGAAAGTCTCTTAACTCCAAGTTCCTGCTGCTCCATTTCTCTCTGTATTCTTATTGGCACTGATTCTTGGCCGGCTACAACCCCTTATCTCTCAGCCCTGTCCTGTGGCCTGCATGTGATTAAGCTACCTGCCACCTGCATGTCCTTAACCCTACCTAACAATTTGAAGCAATAATGACCGACTTTGCCCTAAATTAATGTCAGACATCCTACCACAGATCCATGAAGATCAGGGAATACCAAACAAAATTAACGGAAAAAAAAAAACCCCTATACATAGACATATCATTTTCAAAACTCAGAAAATCAAAAATAAAGAGAACATTTTAAAAGGACAGAAAGGCCAGGGTTGATGGACTCTAGGAGCACTGACTTCTCTCTTACAATTCCAAATTTTCATTTTCCGTTATGTAATTCTATTATGGAATCCTCAGGTCTTCGGGGAAATCTTAAAATGTCACTTCTTAGCATTGTATTTAGTGGATTTAAGGAAGAGGCAAAATCAGGATTCCTTAGGAAGAAAGAAACAGATAATGAAAATTTCATAAGAAACTAACTGTATGTGCCTTAGAAATTGAACCACAGGAATAACCAAGAAAAAAAAAATGTTTCTCCTGATGCTATCTATAAATATTGCTTTGAATTTCAAGTTTTGACAGTCCCCATTGAATTTTTCAAATTATGGTCATAATAAGCCAAGCTCCCAAATGGATATGTTATCAGCTATGTAAAATCAGGGACATAATTTCAGGAAGAGAGATAAGTATGGCAATTTGTTATACTCGCATTGATAAAACAATACAACTAATAGAAAATATACTCCTCTTTTTGTTTCATAATTGTGCGAATGAATAATAAATGAGCCTTAAAGGGTACTTATGGCCATTTTAAATTTATTATAAACTGAAAATGTTTGTTACTTATAAATTTATAAAGTTTTTACTTCCTCTTATTTACTTATTTTTTGGGGGGGAGGGAGGGCAGGTTCTCATTTTGTTACCCAGACTAGAATGCAGTGGTGTCATCAGAGCCCCCTCCAACTCCTGGGCTCAAGTAATCCTCCTGCTTTCTTTCTTTTCCCTTCCTCCCTCCCTCCCTCCCTCCCTCCCTCCCTCCCTTCCTTCCTTCCTTTAATTTTTTTGAGACAAGATCTTGATATATTGCTTGGACTAGTCTCAGATCTTGGCCTTAAGACATCCTTCTGCCTCAGCCTCCCAAAGTTCTAGGATTAGAGGCCACTGTGACCCGCTGTGCTTGGTATTATTACATATTTTGAAATTTTTAAAACTAAAACATCTTTTACATTTGAGAATCAGGGTTCTTTGGGGGGAGGAGCTCTAAAATAATCAATGAAAAAAATTATATTTCTAAAACATGACTCACTGAAATGGATTTGAATTTTTTTTTTCTTTTTTTGAGACAGTCTCATTTGGTTGCCCTGAGCAGAGTGCCATGACCTCACAGCTCAAAACAGCCTCAAACTCTTGGGCTCAAGTGATCCTCTTGTCTTAGCCCCAAGTAGCTGGGACTATAGGTGCCCATCACAATGCCCAGATATTTTTAGAGACACAGTCTGACTCTTTTTCAGGCTGGTTTCCAACTCCTGAGCTCAGGTAAGCCAGCTGGGTGTGGGGGCTCATGCTTGTAATCTTACAGGCATGAGCCCCCACACCCAGCTGATTTAAAGTTTTAAAAAGTTATCAGGTGTTAGAATTCTGAACATATAAGCAACTACATTAGCTTAGTTACTCTTTAACTTATAGCAATTGTGGAAATTAAAATTTTAAGTCAGCTCAGTGTAGTTACATTTCAAAAGATAATCAGTGCTTTCAACTCTTTTATCTTTCTTAGTCCTATCATATAAATATATGTTATCAAAAAAAGTCCTGGAGTTAAAAGTTTCAGATGAATACATGTTCACAGACTGTGAACTCAAATATGCAAATAATGTCAATTTAATTCTCCATAATTGTGCTTACTTTCTAGCTCGAACCTCTATTCTACCTGATGACGGCAGCTTACGCTTTGTAAACCCAGAGTGAAAAAATAATTCAGGGTTTTCTCAGTTAAAATGACACTTTTTCCGAGTCAATTTATGTTTCCCTTTCAGCCCCTATGGTTATGTACGACTGTGATCCCCAACCCCCCAGAAGTGGACCAGTATTGATCCACGGCCGCACAGCATCACCTCCTGAGCTTCACCTCCTGTCCCAGTACCCTCCCTCCATCCCCTATCTGTGAAACCATCCTCCATGAAACCGGTCCCTGTGCCAGAAAGATCACCACTGATGTACAACTTTTGGGAAGAATCACACAGTGATTCACATGCTTTCCAAACCTACTATGGCTGCAAGGGAGTCAGTCACAGTGGGCTGTCTCCATCCTTTTCTGACCAGTCAGGAGGAGCTTAAGCCCCATGATTTAGGTTAAGCCTTTTAGAATAACTCCATGACTCCTTCAGATATTTGGGTAAGTGATTCTTGGTCTTATTCCTTAATACAGCAAGCTACTTAAGGGTTGGGAAGCTGAGAATTATGGCAGATAAGTATAAGCCCTCAAGGCACTGTGGACTGTTCCCCAGTAACCAAAAGGTGCACTGTATACTCACAGGTTGGTGGTGGCACAGATTCAGCGAATGGTTAATTTTCTCATACCTAAGAAAACTCTGAGCCCTCCTTAGATATTCACTAGCATCCGGGTTCCTTCTTGCTCAGGACTTACCCCGTAGTCCCTTCTCTAAGGAATCTTCATCTTCCTGAGGTCAGAGGGTGGAGAAACTACTCTGACAACATCACGCCCTTCCCTCATGTAGATTTTTCTGGAGAAAAACTCTTAGCCATAAATCCTCTAGATACTGGATTTTCAGACCAAAAAGGAATGGCATTAAGACTCAAAGTTGCCTGTCAAAGTTTCGTCACTGCCATGAATTTCAACAATTAGATGATTCAAGGGTTTATTAACTCATTTATCATACTCTGGAAATTAAAAGTATATAATGTTATAATATTATGTTATTTCATATTTTTATTTATTTATCCATATTATATTATTTCAAATTTTTATTTTTAAATATTTTAATCTAAGAGATTCAATTATGAGATAAATTCTTATTTAGCTTAAGAATCAGCAATTGTTGGGCAGTGCCTGTGGCTCAGAGGAATAGGGCGCCATTCCCATATGCCGGAGGTGGCAGGTTCAAACCCAGCCCCAGCCAAAAACAGCAAAAAAAAAAAAAAAAAAGAATCAGCAATTGTACAGATAATTTTCTCTGAATTGTCTGTAATTCAACTTAAATATGTTATGTGCTTACTTGATAGGACAAAGGGTACTGTGGGAAGAAGGAGAAACTTCCCCCTTTGCCCCAGAAGGTTCCTGAAAGATCAAGTCACAACAAGGCAAATTAATAATGGAAAGCAATTTATTTACCCCGCACACAGGGAGGGTCAGAGAGTGATTACCCAATGTCCCCGTGGGTTCCAGAAGTTCACATTACCCTCATTCCTTCATTTTAGTGGGAAAGATGAGGAATATAGGTAATTTTGTCGAGAGTCAATAAATGGTTTTTAGGGAGAATGAGTAGATGAGGGAAAACAGACTGACTTGGAAATGCATCTCTTTGGAAACTAAACTAACCTGAGAAAAAGGTATTATCTTATTTTGGTTTGAACCAACTCTGGTCACATTCTTGATTTCTCCTGCAATATATCAAGGTAACAGGGAGAAGAGAGAAGGTCAGTTCTTTTTGGTGAGCCTGGCTTTTTATGAGGAAAGAGAGAAATTCCCTCCCAAGACTTGTTGATCTCTAAGCACCTTTAATTTCAAATACTCTTTATATCAAGAATCATATTTTGATGTGAAATTTCCCAAGCAACTTCAGCAGTGTTGTGAAAATTCTTTTTGATTCAGTTTTTTTTAAAACTTTTTTCAGTGTTAGCTTTTGTTCTTTTTTTCATGCTAATGGAGTTTTAGCTATAGAAATCAGTTTTATAACACAGCTTGACAAGTACTCTCTTGAATCCAATTCTAAGAAAACGTTCTTCTAATTTTCAGGTTCTCACATAATAAAACAAGCACCCTCCCTTGGTAGTGTATTATTTCCAGTATTTTCAGGTCACCTATGCTTTTACTTCTTTAAAGGATCAGTTTCACATTATTTCAGCCAAACTGACCTACACAGAAAGAGACTAAATCCTGCTTTTTCTACTGAATAAGACTAGGAATTAAGATTTATGTCCCATAATGCACACAAATGCAATACACTCTTTCTTGCAATGGACAAAAACATGTGATACTTATTTATATCATCAAAGAGATTAAATGACCATGGTCTGTGCTTTCTAGCTGAAAATCGTTGCTTCTAGGAGTACTAAATGGTATAGAAACTTTACTGAATAATTCAGCAGCACCTACGAAAATTAAAAATAAATTTACCTTAAGACCCAGCAAACTATTTCTAGGTAAATATATCAGAGAAACTTATCGTATATGTGTGTAGAAGACCTTACAAAGATGACATTGCAACATTACTTCAAAAGTGAAAATCTGATACATTCTGAGTGATTTTCAACAGAGAAATGAATAAATAAAACATCAATGCCATAGACTAGCTAAAAACGAACTTGATCTATACTTATCAACATAAGGAGGGCTCAAAAACACAATGTTGAGTCGAAAAGGCAAGCTGCCATTGCAGATGAGTACGCAAAGCGTGATGTAAACCACGTGCATTTTAGAAGGTACAGTAATCAAACAACGTGATCCTGGCACAAAGACAGACGTATAGACCAATGCAATAGAAGAGAGAGCCCAGAAATAAGCCCTCGTGTGGTCAAGTGACTAGATAAAGATGCTGAGGCCATTCGGTGGGGAAAGGACCGTCTTTCCAACAAATGATGCTGGGAAAACTGGATATCTACCCTCAACAAATTAAAATTAAAAATTGAAATGTGTTGCTGACAGCATGTACAAAAGTTAAGTCAAAGTGGATTAAAGACCTAAAACTATAAAACCCTTACCAAAAAATACAGAGCAAAATCTTCCTAACTTTGGATTTGTCAATGATGTCTTAGATTTGGCACCCAAAAGAGTTGAAAGCGGGCTCTCTATGGGGTATTTACACACCCATATGCATAGGAGCATTATTCACAATAGCTAAACTGGGACTAGCAACCCGACTGTCCGTGGACAGATGAATAGATAAGCAAAATGTGGTGTCTATACACACAATGGAACATTAGTCAGCCTTAGAAAGGAAAGAAATTCTGATGCGTGCTACAGCATGAATGAAAGTTAAGGGCATTATACGAAGTGAAATAAGCCAATCACAAAAAGATAAATACTGTATGATTCTGCTTATAGGAAGTGCTTAGAGTAGTCAAAATCTTAGAGACACAAAGTCAAATGGTGGTTGACAGGAGCTGGAGGAAGTGGGCAAGCAGAAGTTATTGTTTAATGGGTGGTACAGAGTTTCACTTTTACAAGATGAAAGTAGTTTGGGGGATGGATGGTGCCAATGGTAACACAACAATATGAATGTATCTAATGCCATTTAACTGTACAATTAAAAATGGTTAAGCTGGTCAATTTTGTCATATGTTTTTTACCACAAGGAAATAGGGGGGAAATAACACAGAGAACTAGCACTAATGTGTTATTTGTGTATCTATCTGTACACATATAGGTATAAATATTGAAAATTGATGCACGTTAAATTCTTCCCCTAAAAATGTAAAATATTCTTGGTCAAAATATATATATTTCAAGCACCTAGAAATCTGCCTACCCCACAGAAGGAGCTTGCTAAACATTTGTTGAAAAAACGCATTCTTTTTTTTTTTTTTAATATTTATTTATTTATTTAGCAGTTTTTGGCTGGGGCTGGGTTTGAACCCTCCACCTCCGGCATATGCGGCCAGCACCCTACCCTTCTGAGCCACAGGCACCACCCCCCAAAAATGCATTCTTGACAGTGATTGGCTGGCGTAGAGTCCCAGAGGGAAATGAAACTGGAGAGGGAGAGAGAAAGAGCAAGAGAACCAAGAGAGAGACTTAAAATAAATGTGAAGTTAAGCTTTAGTTGTTATTGGAGCGTGAATATCTTTTACAATTGTCTTTATATTTTTCTGTATTGTTAAGTTTCTTAAAATGCAATCTTGCAAACTGCAACTCCATTTTTAGAAGATATACACCTTTAAAAATTATAATAATAAGGAATTATAAAGGAAATTCGGCGCAAATATCTTCGCTGTTAAATCTAAACGCTAGTCTATAGTTACCGTCTAGCTGCTTCACGGGTACTCACTTTGTCTTCTCTGTTACACGGTGAACAATTCAGGAAAAAACTTCTCCAGCTTTAAGTTCTGTCGGGTTTCTTCTAATCACCGAACTCAGAAGTCAGAATATTTGGTTTCTAGCTTTAGTCCCACTTTTAGTGAGCTGTGTCACGTTCCAGCTACTCCATCAATATGAAACTTTGCTTCCTCATTTGACAAGTAGAGATGTGGCAAAAGATGATCCTTAGCATTCCTCCTGCGTTAAAGATTTGATGACTATCATTTCCATTTCCTTTCGGCTCTAAAATTTGATTTCCCCACAACATTTCTACATTTATTTGGCACCTTTACTGTAGCATTAAGCCCTCTCTCTCCCCCACCAAGAATGGCTGCAACGTTCATGGGAGAGGACACGATAGATAAAAGTTTGCTCTTTGAAGGTGAATGACTTCTAGAATGTCAATCATGGTTTTTAAAAGAATTAAACCTAATGTCAGTTTTGTGTATGCATAAATGTTACATTAATTTAAACCACAGAATTTTGAGAGAAGAGGCTGCTCATCGGTTTGTATGCTGACAGGAGGCAATAGTGGCATACATATTGTTTTCTCTTTATGTTGCAACATATTAACAAGAGCGTGCACATCAACTATTTCCTCCCCCACCCCTTTGAGCAATCACAGTTCAAATGTCACGTAATCCGATGCATCTTTCTCCCTCTCTCCAACATGATTCTTTTGAAGCCAGTGCAAAGTAGGCCTGTTTCTGGGTGGTTTTTAAGTTCTATTTCAACAGCCCTGCTTGAAAATCCAGTTACTATGGTGACATGTACCACTGCAAATAATCTCCTTTTCAACAACTAAAGTTATACCCCATTCAGTAAAAGTCCTATCTATGACTTAATGGTTCAGCAAAAGGCTGACAGATCTATGGTCTTATTTCCAGCTGAGAGGTTTTTAATAAGTAGTTTGAGCTCCTGGAATCTAAAAAGACGAAACAGGTTCTGTCTAAATTTTAGCAGGCTCAATCTTAAAGGACTCTTCCTGGACAGATCAAATACTGCGTTAATTGGAATACGTGGAATCAGCATGCCTTGATTTGACTCTTCAGAGGGAATAGAAATGGAAACAGACTATTCCCAGGATCTTTCACAATGAAAATGAAAACAGATATATAGGGACTTCTCTCCCGGTGTGATTTTCCGGAGAGAAACCTGCACTCCATCCAGCCCCATCTCACCCCACTGCATCTGGAAGCTGTGGTTCTAGCCTCTTAGTGTCTCCAGTAGGGGCGGTGGCAGGAGGGCAAGTTTTTTATCACTACCGAGAATCAATCCTCTTGGCATTCTGAGTGACATCTCTGAATGCATTTTCCCTGAATAAATTTTATTCTGCCCAAGAATTAGATTCAGTAACAGCATGGGTCATGAACTATATAGGATTGTGGTTGACTTGCCACATTAATACCCTCTATGTCCTGTTTATATGACGAATTACATCCTCAATTCTGAACACCTAAACTTAAAGTAGAACTTTTGTATTATATGACATAACTATGAACACTTCTAAAATATGAATACCAAGGGACACAAATCGCCTTCTTCATAAACATTCAGAAATTAGCATATTTGCTAGTATCAGTAGTGTTTGGGGTTGAATGACTGGATGAGACACAAATATAATTCAGAAGCTTTCTGATAAATGGAAAACCTTTTCAAATACGTTGCAACATTTATCCTAATTCATCTTCGCTGGTTTTCAAGAGATTTTTCTAACACCTAGGTAAAACTGCCAAACGCTTCCACACAGGTACTAACAAGTAAGGGAAACAAGAAAGCTGTGTCTTTATAAAGCGAACCAGTAGAAATTACCATTACAATCACAGACTCAAAATTAACAGAGTCACAGTCGGTAAATAAGAACATCTGATGACATAAGCATTAACATCTTAAATTAGTATCTGCTCTGGGGTAACCACACAGCTTGAGGCCAACTGCAGCCTCTTGGCAATTCTCTCATGGGCCCTACTGGTGATAAGGCCTGAAGCAGCAAATATTTCTATCATTAGATGGTACTTCTACCTTGGAGACTATGGTTTTAATTGTGACCTCTATTCATAATTACTAATCAAAACGTAATTATGGACCAAATAATTATCTTCTAATAATATAGTGCTATTTTTTTTTCACTCTGATAAAAGATTTAATTCTTTGCTTGTGTGTGTGTGTTCATGGATGTGTGTGTGAGAGATCACCGACAAAGTCTCCGAGAGCCATGAGCCCTTGTATATTTAAAAACCCTTCTTTGTTTGCAAAATTGTAAATAATTCCAGATAAAAATGCTGAGCAACTCCTTACCTAAACTCAGTGGCCACTTCCCAGCCCATTTAGAGATAGTTTTTCTTGGCATCTAAATGGAAAAAAAAAAAAACTCCTTCTGAACAGCACACTCACAAATTGTACAGTTTTCCATCAAATACTTGGAAAACATATTAAAAATAGATGTCTAAAGCCTCCACTCGATTTGGTTTTTCTCTTTGCTTAGTTCCCCGCAGAGCCCGCAGGCCTAATTTTCTTTCTTCTCTTTGCTGTCTCTTGCTGTGGTGGCTTTGCTTCTGCTATCATAAATATCAGTGCTGTTCAATGGACTGTCCTGGAGCCCAGTTCTGCATATTTTTCCCTCCACAATCTCAACGATTCCTTGCCTCTTCAACTACAGCACTCGTACATAACTCCGTAAATCTCTGTCTCTGAGCCTATATTCTCTTCTAAGGGCCAGACCTGCCAGCTAGAAATCCATACTAAAATAATGAACCTGAACAATGGGTCCCAGTTTCTCCTTTCTTTCCCACCAATATTCTCCTCTGGACATCTTTTTACATTATAAATACCTCTTCTGGGTACTATAGCCCCAAATCTCAGAATCCTGTTTCATTCTCTTCCCTACTCAACTCCCACATCAAACCGGTTCCCTGCAGGCCATGTCTGCGGTTCCCTCTTTCTTCCTTCCTGCTCTTTCCTCTTAAGTAAATTCTCACTCCTTTCCACATACACTATTTCCGTAGTCATTTAACTGGTCATGGAATTCTTGACCCTAATTACCCAAGGTAACATCTTCTGATGTGACTCAGATACATAATGCATAACATCACACGAAGAGTTGAATTTTTAAGTTTTTCCACCTGTTGCAAATGTGTGTGTGCTCATCTCTCTATATCATTTGACTATTTCAAGTTCTTACGTTATTTGATCTGATAACAGGAACTCTCCTATACTTATTACTGGTACGAATGTAAAATGGTACAACTCCTTTGGAAAACTGCTTGACAGTTTCTTATAGTTAGACAAAAACCTACTGTGTGCCCCAGCCATTCTTTACCTGAGCATTTATCCAAGAGAATTTAATTCATTTTGATAGTCACCCTGAAAGCATTCAATGAACCATTCTTTAAGCCAGTGTTTTTCCAAACACATAACAGTGTTGCATGCATTCATTTTTGTGATGTTTCACAGCTTTTTAAATCAAGCATTTTAAAGTTCTTGGAAAAAGACAGAACTCAGAAAATGCTACATTTGGGGAAAACAGATCGCATGCTCCCTAATTAGCATTGAAGAAACACACAGGACTGTAATGGTAACTTCATTATTTCCCCCTAAGCAATTGAACTTGTCTTCAGTTTTATTGGCAGACTTGATATGTTTAAGTTTACTCACTGTCTCATTGATAGGGCCAATTCCATTTACAGTAGACAAAACTAATGAACACAGGGACGGGGTGACAGGTGGGAAGTAGCAAACTGGTCTTTTTAGTCATTAAGTCTGAATAGGCTGTGTCAAGCTTATTTTCTCTGAATACCTCAGAGCCTTTTATAAATGCCATCTATTAAATCTGTTCGATATCCATGCAAGGCAGAAAGAATAACTGCATCATCATCTCCTTTTCAGGGTTAAAGAAAAATCCCCTTGACGAAGACAAAGGGAAACACTTTGTTTACTGAACAAGCTAAAGAGCAGAGAACGGCACAGATCCTCATTCCAAGACCACGGTCTGTGCACATCTGATGTCAAGGGTGACTTCAGTTAGGCCAATTCTATGGGAGAAGGAGAAAGGAGCCAGGCCACCATTTACCCAATTTTGCACTTTTTTCCAAGTGTCACATATTTTTCTTTGTATCTCCAAATATGCAGCATGTAGTAGGTGTTCTATATTTGTTTTCCGTTTTAACAGTTGTATTGAGGCAGACTTTACAAAGTGTAAAATTCACCCACTTAAAACATACGGAAGGATTTTTGTACAGTGACACAACTATTATCATATTCAAGATTGAGAACATTTAACATCCATTTGTAGTCAGTTCCCATTTTCTCCCCTAGTCCCAGCCAGACACTGGTGTGACTTTTTTGTCCCTGTAGTTTTTCATTTTCTAGAAGTGAAACATTATTTCATACTATACATTATATAAAACAATATATGCATCCTGTGTCTTTTTTCCACTTAGTGTGTTGTTTCGGTTCATCTATGTTTTTACATATACTAGTAGGTTTCTCTTCTTTTTTTATTACTTTATTTTTTATTAGACAACTAATATTTATAAATAAAAATAAAAGATAATTTCAAAAAACCGATCAGGCCAAATCTTATAGACAATAGAAAAAGAAGAAATACTTCAAATTCATTCTACTTCATCTGGGTAAACCTGATACTAAAATTGGAAAAAAATATATTATTATAAAGGGCAATTACAAACATATTTCACTTATAGGTGAGGATGCAATATCCTAAACTATGTAATAACAAGTTGAGTGAAAACTTATTGTTCAAATAATGTACTTTGGGCAAAATTAAATCCAACTTATGTGAGAATTAGTCACTACTTTTTTTTTTCTTTTCCTTTCCCTCACCTCCTCGCTCCTTCTCTCTCTGTCTGCTCCCCTTTCCCCGCCCCTTCCATGTCATTAATTGTCCTCATATCAAAGTTGAATACATAGGATTCTTGCTTCTCCATTCCTGTGATGCTTCACTAAGAATAATGTGTTCCACCTCCATCCAGGTTAACACAAATGCTGCAAAATCTCTATTTTTTTAAATGGCTGAATAGTATTCCATGGTATACATATACCACAGCCAATCCATTCCTGGGTTGAGGGGCAGTTAGCCTGTTTTCACATTTTGGAGATTGTAAATTGAGCCATGATAAACAAAACAGTCTTGTACAAGTGTCTTTATAATAAAAGGTATTTTTGTCCTCCTGGATAGATACCCAGTAATGGGATTGCGGGATTAAACAGAAGGTCTAGCCTGAGTTCTTTGAGGTTTCTCCATACTTCCTTCCAAAAAGGTTGTATTAGTTTGCAATCCCACCAGCAGTGTAAAAGTGTTCCTTCTCTCCACATCTGCACCAGCATCTGCAGTTTTGAGATTTTGTGATCTGGGCAATTCTTGCTGGGGTTAGATGATATCTCAGGGTGGTTTTCATTTGCATTTCTGTAATAATTAGGGATGATGAGCATTTTCTCAAACGTTTACTCGCCATTCATCTGTCTTCTTTAGAGAAGGTTCTGTTCATTTCATCTCTCTTCCTTGATATATGGGATTGTTGGCTTTTTTCATGTGGATTAATTTAAATTCTCTGTAGATCCTAGTTATTAAGCCTTTGCCTGATTCAAAATATGCAAATATCCTTTTCCATTGGTTAGGTTGTCAATTTGCTTTGGTTGTTGTCTCCTTAGCTGTACAGAAACTTTTCAATATAATTCAATCCCATTTGTTTATTTTTGTTGTTGCAATTGCCATGGCAGTCTTCTTCATAAAATCTTTCCCCAGGCTGATATCTTCCAGTGTTTTTCTCATGCTTTCTTTGAGGACTTTTATCATTTCATACCTTAAATTTAAGTCCTTTGTCCATCTTAAATTAGTTTTTGTGAGTAGGGAGAAGTACGGGTCCAGTTTCAGTCTTTTACATGTGGATATCCAGTTCTCCCAGCACCATTTATTGAATAGGGAGTCTTTCCCCCGGTGGACATTCTTGTTTGCTTTATCAAAGATTAGGTGGCTGTATGTTGTTGGTTTCATTTCCTGGTTTTCTATTAGATTCCAAATATCTATATCTCTATTTTTTGTGCCAGTATCATGCAGTCTTGACCACTATGGCCTTGTAGTACAGCCTAAAGTCTGGTATGGTGAATGTCCTTGGCTTTGCTTTTATTACTAAGAACTGCCTTAGCTATATGGGGTTTTTAATGGTTCCGTATAAAATGCAGAATCATTTTTTCCAAATCTTGAAAATGGGATGTTGTTATTTTAATGGGGATGGTGTTGAATCAGTAGTTTGCTCTGGGAAGTATAGACATTTTAATAATGTTGATTCTTCCCAGCCATGAGCATGGTATGTTCTTCCATTTATTAAAGTCCTCTGCTATTTCCTTTCTTAGGGTTTCACAATTTTCTTTATAGAGGTCCTTCACCTCTTTTGTTAGGCATATTTCTAGGTATTTCATTTTCTTTGGAACTATGGTGAGGGGAGTTTTGTCCTTATTTAGCCTGGCATCTTGGCTGTTATTGGCGTATACAAAGGCAACTGACTTGTGGACATTGATTTTATATCCTGAGACATTATTGTATTTTTTGATGACTTACAGGACTCTTGTGGTTGAGTCTTTGGGGTTCTCTAAGTATAAGATCATTACATCAGCAAAGAGGGAGGGTTTGACTTCCTCTGCTCCCATTTGGATACTCTTTATTTTCTTGTCTTACCTAATTGTATTGGCTAGAACTTCCAGCACTATGTTGAATAGTAATGGTGACAGAGGACAACCTTGTCTGGTTCCAGTTTTAAGTGGAAAAGCTTTCAGTTT
>NW_003852465.1:2966430-2967899 GCF_000181295.1 Otolemur garnettii
ACCTGCTGATGGAGTGTTCTCATTTTTATCCGTTATTTGCTTGCATTATAATTCATATGGGTATGCCTTTTTTTTTCTCTGGATTATGTACCCAAGAATGAAATTACTGGGTCAAGAGATAACTATAGTTTTAACATTTCATAAAACTGGCAAATGGTTTTTCAAAACAACTGTACCATTTTCTGGTTTATTCCAGTTTCCACACATTTTCTTCAGGTCTTACTCTTTTCAATCTTTTTTTATGGTAGTAATATGTGTGTGTGTGTAGTGGTACCTAATTATGAATATATTTTATTAATAACTTCATGGAGATATTGAGATACAATGTGGTACGGAGATATACTGTCATTTCTTCTGAGCAAATACCCAGGTATGGAATGGCTGGACCATATGACAGATGCATGTTTAACTCTTTAAGAAACTGACAAGCTGTTTTCAAGATGGCTGTATTATGCTATGGTCTAACATTTGGTATCATTAACCATTTTAGTTTTAAATATTCCAATAGGTGTAATGGTATGTCATTGTAGTTTTATATGGGTCATTAAGAAAGTTTTGAGATGCACAAAAATCAAGAACCATAAAATCTAGGCAGACAGAAACAAATAAAGCCATCCCAGCAACATCAATCGCCCTAGCAAGTTGAAACTTGCAAGGGTGAATCAGAAAGAACATTGTCAACTGTGTTTCTTAGAAGTGAAATAACAGACCACACCACAGTCTGTCTCAAAACTTTCATAGTGACCTACACATTGACCTTTCCTGCTACAGACTGCATTGACTCCCTCCCATGAAGTCCTAACTCCCCACATGACTGTATTTGGATATAGGGCCTGCTGTGGTCTGAATGTGTCTCCCAAAATCCATATGTTAGAAACTTAATCCTTAGTACAACAGTACTGGGAAACAGTGCCTAATGGGGAGCATTAATGTCATGAATATATTAATACCACTATAAAAAGAGCTTGTGCAAGTGGGTTTTCCCTCTTTCACTTTATGCCATGTGAGGAGTCAGTGAGAAAGCGCTCACCAGATGCCTCTGTCTGGATCTGGAACTTCCAAACATCCAAAACTATAAGAAATGAATTTCTATTCTTTACTAACTACCCAGTTGGGTATTCTATTTTACCAGTGCAAAACAGACTTATATGAAAGCTTTATAAAGCAATTAAGGTTAAGTGAGGTGATAAAAATGGGACACTGAACTGATAGCACCAGTGTCCTCTTGTG
Source organism: Otolemur garnettii (assembly GCF_000181295.1). Classification (NCBI taxonomy): domain Eukaryota; kingdom Metazoa; phylum Chordata; class Mammalia; order Primates; family Galagidae; genus Otolemur; species Otolemur garnettii. The sequence goes on from NW_003852465.1 coordinate 2,967,661, forward strand.
AAGAAGCACCAGAGACCTCATTTGTTCTCTCTCCACACCTACTTCCCATCCTCACCAGAAAACCAAATATGCAAACTAGTATGTTCCTTTTGGAAAGAAGTTTGGAGAACACTCAGACAACTACAAATTGACCTGCTATTGGATCCTGCAATTCTTCTACTAGGAGTATATCCAAAAGACCAAGAATCACTTAACAAAAAAGATATTTGCACCAGATTATTCATTGCAACTCAATTCAT
>NW_003852465.1:2969895-2977422 GCF_000181295.1 Otolemur garnettii
GACTTTTGAAGCTGTGGTACATGATAGGTTAGAGATTTTAATATGCTACTAATAAATTGATCCTTTTATACTATCCTAGCCTCTCTTTATCTCATGTAATATCTTTGTCTTGGAATCTGCTTTCTGTAATAATAATGTAATTACTCCAGTTTCCTTTGATTAGTGTGGAAATGGCATATCTTTTTCCATCCTTTCACTTTAACCAATTTGTGTGTTCATAATAACATGAATATTTTACAAGCAGCATATAATTTGGGTCCAGTATTTTTATCTGGTATTTTTTAGGATATGTAGACCATTTATATTCTATTTTATTATTTTTGTTGTTACAATTAAATCTGTAATCTTGACATTTGTTTCTCACTTGTTTCACCTTTTCTTTTTTGTTCCCTTTTCTCTTTATTTGCTTTCCTTTTGAATCAAGTAATTGTAGTGATTATATTTTATCCCTCTTGTTGACTTGGTCGCTAGAACTCTTGTGCTACTTCAATGATTGCCCTAGGATTTATAATATACATTTTTAACCTATCGAAGTCTACTGCTGGGTGATATTATACTACTTCATATTTGATGTAAGAACAACAAAACAACATACTGACATGTTTCCCTCATAGTCTTTATGGTTCTGTTTTCATACATTTAATTTTTTCATATATGTTGCAAATCTTAAAGTACATTATTGCTGGTTTTTGCTTTAAACTCTAGATATATTTTAAGGACACTTTCTATGTAGATCCATGTTTCTGGCTGGTTTCATTTTTCTTGTGCTTAAAGAATTTCCATCAACATTTCTTGAACTGCAGATATGCTCATCAATGAACACATTCGGCCTATGTAAAGGTCTTAATTTCATCTTTTTAAATTAGTCGCATTTTTTTCCTTTGATAAGAACACTTAACATGAGATCTGCACTTGTAAGAAATTTTTAAGTGTACAGTATACACAGTCTACCAGTCACAGTGCACAATAGATCTCTAGAACTTATCCATCTCACATAACTGAAACTTGTGACCTTTTCAACAGTAACTGCCCATGTCCTCTCCCACCATCCTCTGGCAACCACCATTCTACTCTCTATTTGACTATTTTAGATACTTCATATATATGGACTCAATCAATATTTTTCCTCCTGTGATTGGCTTATTTCACTTAGCATAATGCCCTCCATGTTCCCTTGTATATATATAAACGCCACATAGTCTTTCTCCATTGGAGGACATTAAGGTTTTTTCCACATCTCAGCTATTGTGAATAATGCTATAATGAACATTGGAGTGCAGATACCTATTTCAGATCCTGATTTCAAGCTTTTTAGATATCTGAGAAGTGGGATTAGTGGAACATATGATAATTCTATTTTCTATTTTTTGTGAAGGACCTCCATACTATTTTCCATAGTGACTACAACATTTTACATTCCAGCCAACAGTGTAAAAGGGTCCCAATTTATCTACATCTGACAATACTTGTTATCTTTTGTGTTTTAAGGATGGCCATCCTAATGTCATCTTCACTTTTTAAACAGCTCTATTGAGGTAAAATTTACATACCATAAAATTCACTCACTGTAAGTATAAAATTCAATAATTTAAATAAATGTATGGAATTGTGCAACCATTCTTAAAATCTATCTTGAACATTTCCATCACCTCAAATGTGCCATTATTTTCATTGGCTGCTAATCCTTGCTCCAACCCCTATTTCTGAGTAACCACCAACCTGCTTTCTTTCTTTATAAAATATCCCCTTCTATAAAATTCATAAAAATGGAATTTTACAATAAGAAGATATTTTATATCTATCTTCTTCTTTCACAAAGCATAATGTTTTGGAAGTTCCTCCATATTGTAGTGTGTAAAAGTTAACTTTATACTTTTTAGTTGCTGGATATTATTTCACTATATGGATATACCACATTTTATTTTTTCATTCACCAGTCGATAAGCATTTGAGCTGTTTACAGTTCCGGGTGATTATGGGGTATGTTCTCATGAACATTCCTGAGCATGTCTTTATGCATAATCAGAAGTGGTCACCTTCATTTTGATAATTTTTTTTTTTTTTGCAGTTTTTGCCCGTGGCCAGGTTTGAACCCACCACCTCCAGTAGGTGGGACCGGCGCTCTACTCCTTTGAGCCACAGGCACCACTCTTGATAAATATTTTTACTGGCTATAGACTTCTAACTTTGACAGGCTTTTTTCTGTCATTATTTTAATGGTGTTGTTCTTTCACATAAAAAATATGCTGTTATCCTTATCTTTATTTCTCTCCATGTAAAGTGTCTGTTTTCCACCAGATGCTTATAAAATTTTCTATTTGTCACTGGTTTTAAATGCTTTAATTATTAAGTGTCAGTATACTTTTCTTCATGGTGCATGTGTTCAGGTTTGGTTAGCTTCTTTAAACTCTCAGCTTGCTATTTTACCAAATTTAGAAAATTTTGGCCATTATTCTTTAAATTTTTTTGTCCACATCTCTCTCTCCTCTACCTCAGGTACTCAAGATATGGGGATGTGGCTGCTTGAAGCTCATAGCTCATCCCTAATGGTCTGTTCATTTTTCTTCTCCAGTTTGTTTTCTGTTTCACTTCAGATACTTTCTATGGGTATTTCTTCAAGTTCACTGATCTTTTCTTGTGTAATCAGCCACTAAATCCATCCAGTGTATTTTTTATTTCAATCATTGTTTTAGTGGGGAAGAGGGGAAACTTCCCCTTCCCTCAAAAGGTTCATTGAAAGATCACCTCACAAGTAAGGCAGAACAACAAGAGAAAGAGGGTTTTTTATCATGCACATGGGGAAGATCACAGAGGAATTATCCCATATCTCAATGGGTCTAGAAATTTATATACTCATCTTTTAGAGGGAAGAAGGAGATGAGGAATATAGGTAATTTTGTTTAGGGGCAATTACTTATTGCTGGGGAGGATAAATAGATACTTGGGAGAATGAATGGATGGGGGAAAATAGATTGACATATAAACTAACCCAAGAGACTGGCATTATATTTAAAATTGGGACCAGGATTAGTTGTATTGTTGATCTTCTTTCCTGCAATATATTGAGATAACAAGGAGGGGAAGGGAAAGTCAGTTGTTCTTTCTGATGGGTCCATCTGGTTAATGCAGATAGAGGTAAAGCCCCTTTCAAAGGCCTGCCGATCTCTAAAGAGATCTCTACTCTTTATGCCAAGGAGTCATGACTTAGGAGGAATTTTCCTGAGCTCATTCATTCTCATCTCAAAAATGTTGACTTGAATCTGTTTTATATCTCCCAGTGTTTCAACACATTTAATTTTTATATTCGATCTTTTCTCTAGATTCTTGAATATATGGAACACAGAACTCTTACTAATGGCCTTGTGTATAGATTCTGTCATTTCATTTCTGGATCAGTTTTGGTTGACTGATTCTTCTCTTCATTAGGGATTTCATATGTGAACTAAAAGAAAATCTTAAGCCCTCCCCCCAGCTGCCTAAATGGACCCCTTCTTGGCCAAATGGATACCTTAACACTGAGTTACTAGCCATGAGAAGGGAGGTTGGATATGCCTCGTCTTACCCCTCTCCCTTCTTAGAGACATTTGTTGTAACTCATTAACAGCCGGTTACCTCCCAGGAAAGAGTTGCAGGAACACATGTCCTCACTCTTCCCCTCCTCTCTGATCTGCTGATGCCCCCCATTTTCAAAACCCACCCAGAAGCCTGGAACAAGGGACTCTCTCAATGTGAGCTGGGCAAAGCCTGTAATGTGCTTCTTGGTGCGAAGGCAAGTGATTTTGTGTCACTCCAGCTTCCCCAGTAGGGGACAGCTTGCATGCCTAGTGGCTTGTCTCTAATTAACAGTCCCTTATCTGAACTTAAGCATTTCTTTCTGCTGACTCCTGTATTTTAGACAAAGCCTAAATCTTTCAGCCAATTGCCAACTAAAGAATTCCTAAACCCACCTATGACTTGTAATCCTTTGCATTGAGATGTCCCACCTTTTGGGGCCAAACCAAAGTACACCTTCCATGTGTTGATTTAGGACTTTATAGGTAATTCTTGTCTCCCTGAAATGTATAAAACCAAATGGTAGCCCAGACACAGTAAGTCTCCTTGCTCAAGGCTTCTTGGGCATGTCTCCAGGCCATGGTCCTCAAATTTGGCTTAAAATAAAGCTCTTTAAATTATTTTACAGAGTTTGACTTCTTTTCCATTGACATGCCTTTCCACTGTTTTGCAAGCAACTTTTTACTGGATGCCAGACATTGTGAAGTTTATCTTTTAGGGTGTTCTGTGATGTTAGGAACTATGTCCTTCCTATTTCCCATCTTTGTGCCTCTAGCACAGTTGCTGACTTATAATAAAAAATAAAATATTTTTTGAAAGAAAAATCATCAGAGAAAAGAATGAAACTCAGTCAACTGTTACTATTGCATTTATACTGAGGCAAATATCAATATTCCTATAGTACATGGGCCCTATAAAAGTGTTGAGACAGTCTGTTATGGTCCTTTATCTCACTTCCAAGAAACACAGTTGACAGTGTCCTTTGTGATACACTTGTGCACATGTCAAATTGCTTGGCTTATTGCTATGAGGCCTTTATTTGTTTCCATCCATGTATATTTTATATTTCTTGATTTTTGTGTATATCAAAACTTTTATAATGACTCACTTATTAGGCAGTATGATAATTCATTTTAAGGAGGAAATTCCCTTTTTTAGCTTTAAGAGTAGATACTGAGACTCACAAAGCATGAGTCAGAAGGAGACAAAGCAATAATGGACACGATTAAACTGCTATTTACTAGAAATGATCAGGGAATTTGAGGGTAATTTTGAATGAGAAGGAAAAGAGAAGAGGGGAGAAAGAAGAGAGGAGATAATTAAGAATATGAGAGAGTTTTAGGGGAAGGAGAAAGACGGCAGCTCAGTAACAGCTTCCTTGCAACTGGGCATGGTGAGACTGGAGAGAGAAGATTCCAGACATCTCTGGCTGGTGGGATCTGCCCAAAAACATCCCTTTGGGGAAACAAGGAGTCAGTGAGAGACTTCTGGACCCCATGAGGAGGACAAAAGCAGTGGAGAACTGGCAAGTGGTTGCATGTATTCATTCAGATTAATTCCGCTGACAGCTTTAAGTACAGCAGCAGTAAGATTGCAAACTGAAAAGGCCTTACCTGTGAACTTTTTTTTTTTTTTTTTTTTTTGTTGAACTACCTTGGGAGAACTTGGGCAAGAGTGCAGAGGACTTTAGGTGTTGTCTAGGGCCCCAGACTGAGCTACTGAGCCGGACGGAGCTAATAGTGTTGGGCTGTGGGCCCACAGAGCCATTGTGGGAGAACTGCCCCAGCAAGCTCCACCCTCAGGGTGGCAGAGCAAGGATCTGGTGGGAGACCTTGGGCAAATAATCTAGAGACTAAGCAGCCTAATGGTGAGGACTGAGATGCCTTACAGCCTTGGCCCTCAGGGGCATAGAGTTAGACCAGTTTTGGCACACTGGGTAAGTGGACAGCTACTTCAGGAGTGATCTCAGCAATAAGTACTTTCCTGAAAAAGCTTTTGGTTAGCCAAGGTTAGCAGTTTAAAGTGCCTTTTAAGTGGGCTGAGGAGAGATTTAGGCTCTCCATCCTGCAGGGTTTGAGAAATCAACAGAGGCCTCCAGTCTCCGTCTTGTATAGCTGTATCAGCATTGTGATTAATCTCAGACCCCAGAAGATCACCTGTTGCCCAGACAATAAGCAAGATATATATACTGGCTTTGTTTGGGGCTTTTTTTTTTTATTATTTCAACATTTTCCCTCTAGATTTTTCTTTTTCTTTCTTTTCTTTCTTCATTTTTCTAGTTTAAATATAATTTTCCATTGTTGCCTTCTTTAATAATTAGAACTTTATTTTTGCTAGTTTTTCTACCCCTATTATTTGATTTTTCCTGGAATTTTATCCCATAAAGTTTTCTGCTTGCTTGTTTTGGTTTATAGCATATTTGTCCTTCCTCTCCACTTGGTGCAGGTCAGGTATTATGTCCAAACAGACTAGCAAAGAGCTGCTGACCTCAAGGGAACCACCCAACCTGGAACCCCCAGAGATTGGGGGGGGGGGTTAAGGTTGAGGCAAAGTACCCTACTGTACACTCATATTGCTCCTGTCTCCCTCTTTCTGTGCCTCTCTTCTTTTTGTCAATATTCCCCATTTACTCACCCCCGCTCCTTTCTTTTTTTTCTTTTCTTTTTTTTCCCCCTTCCTGCTCTTCAATCTTCTCATCTTTCTGGTCCTGTACCAAAAGGACTCATCAAAACCCTAGACCAGAGGCATAGTAACTTAAAGAGCAAGAGGAAGTGAAAGGAAAATTAGGGCGAGGAAACAGATACAAGAAAACACTCAAAATCAGCAGAAAAAATCCTGGCAACATGAAAAACCAGTCCAGAACAAGCCCCTCAAGGGACCGTGAGGTAGCTACTGCAGAGGATTCCACCGATAAAAAAAAATGTTACAAATGACAGAAAGGGAATTTAGAATACAGATGATGAAAACAATGAGGTAAATGATGGAAACAATGAAGGAGACTGCTGATAAAGTGGAAAATAACCAAAAGGAAATCCAAAAACAGAATCAAATAAGAGATGAACGATACAAAGAATATAGAAAGGATATAGCAGAGCTGAAGAAATTGAAGCAGTCACTTAGGGAACTTAAGATGCAATAGAAAGTATCAACAACAGATTAGACCATGCAGAAGAAAGACAGTAGAGGGCAATGCTCTTGAGATAACTCAGATAGTTAAAGAGGCAGAAAATAAGAGAGAGAAAGCAGAACGTTCACTGACAGAATTATGGGACTTTATGAAGCATTCAAACATCTGAGTTATAGGTATCCCAGAAGGGGAGAAGAATGCCTCAGAGGAGTGGAAGCCATAATAGAGAATATTATAAATGAAAATTTCTCAAATATCACCAAAGATTCTAACACATTCCTTTCAGAGGGATATCAATCCCCAGGTCATCTCAACTCTAACAAAGCTTCTCCAAGACACATTCTGATGAACCTGTCCAAAGTCAAGACAAAAGAAAAGATTCTTCAAGCTGCCAGGAGTTAGTGCCAGTTGATCTACAGGGGCAAATCCATCAGTTTCTCTAATGAAACTTTTGAAGCAAGAAGACAGTAGTCATCTACATTTAATCTACTTAAACTGAACAATTTCTAGCCCAGAATTCTATATCCTGCTAAGCTAAGCTGTAAAATTGACAGAGAAATCAAATCATTTACTGATATACAAACATTGAGGAAATTCACCACAAGAGCAGCTCTACAGGAAATACTTCAATCTGTTCTACACATTGACCATCACAATGGATCAACAGCAAAGTAAGAACTCAGAAATTAAAGAACACAACCTAACTTCCACAATGATGCAAAAGATAAAACTAAGCAATGGACTTTCACAAAATAAGATGAATAGAACACTACCACACTTATCAATTATCTCAATAAATGCTAATGGCTTGAATTCCACACTGAAGAGGCATAGAATGGCTGGCTGGA
>NW_003852465.1:2988560-2989769 GCF_000181295.1 Otolemur garnettii
TCCCATGTGAAAAAGCATGAAAGTGGATGGCCTAAGATCCACTGGTGCTAATAACAATGTGTGTACCAATTTCACAACAAAAATATAAACATTATAAAAGAATATGGAGATAAAATTTACCTTTATTAAAGCCTTGCTATTGACTGTAATGACGACAAAATTCAACATTCATGAATCAAAAAAAAAGGTACTAAATGATTTACATTTTAATGTCTTACCAATTCATAAATCCAACAGATGTTTGCAAGTCAGGCGCAGCACCTCACACCTGTATTCCTAGACCTTGGGAGGGTCAGGCAGGTGGATTGCTTGAGTTGGAGAGTTTAAGACCAGCCTGAACAAGAGCAATACCCCTATCTTTACAAAAAAAAAAAAAAAATAGAAAAACTAACTGAGTATTGTGTTGGGTGCCTGTAGTTCCAGCTACTTGGGAATGACTAGGCAGAAGAATAGCTTGAGCCCAACAGTTTGAGGTTGCTGTGAGCTATGATGACATGCACTCTACTCAGGGACAATAAATGAGACTCTGTCTCAAGAAAAAAGTAATACCAACAGATATTTATGTATGTTTAAGGACGTTTTGGCAAAATAATTATCCTTCTATAACCATTTCTAAAGTGTAAACATGTTAATCAAAACAACATGTTTTTATTTAAAACATGATATGGCTGAAAAATTCAGTGTTCTCTGGTTTTTACTATTTTAAGAAAGTAAATACTTAGCGTTAGATCTCTTCGGGAGTACTTTCAGAGTTCTTTGATGGTGTAAACCCATGTACTCCATATCTAGTACACTAGCATATCCCAGGACCCAGCTTAGATCATTCAACCAGTCCCCTATTAAAGTCCATCTACATTGCTTCTAGTGTTTTACTATTGCAAACAATTTGCCTTTAACTCGATCGTCACAACACACCTCTCTGAATCTGAGGGTCAGAGAAATCCGGTAATTTGCCTCAGTTTACTCAGCTGTCCAAAGCCAAATCTTTGTTAATTTCTAAGAACAGGCCTTCCCCGTCACCAGATTCATTGATCGCTTTCTGCTCCCTCCTGCTTCCTGGCAACTTTGTGAAACATACCAAAGTAAAAAAAGAAAATAAGTTATCACATGCATTTTTGAATCCAAATGGACATGCTAAGAGGGACTGGCAGGGGGAGGTATTCCCTAATACCTAGTACTCAAACTAGGTATTGAACCTAGTTGAACCTC
>NW_003852465.1:2990524-2995708 GCF_000181295.1 Otolemur garnettii
CCAGCTAGCAAGGCACTTAATAAAACCCAAACAACTGTCACACACAGGTTATAAGGTCATTTCTCACATATAAGATAAACTAGAAATCTATCCAAAGGATAGAATCAGGGAGAATGTTATGAAGTTTGCTGGAAAATAACAAATGAGTTTCACATGTTATTTCATTTCCCAAGGGCACTTTGATAAGCATACACACATATTGTCAGCGCGTGCTGGGACCCCGGTGCATGTGGGGAGACACAGAAACGAGCAAGTTCAAAGCCATAAATGTCATTTAGTAACAAATTAAATATTTGTCACCAGTGGCAGGACCACAAATAAGTAAAATAAAGCTGTACTTTTTAGCCGCCAACAACGTGCAGAAGGATGGAAATGTAAGATATGAAGACACTGCCCTTCACGAAGGTAATGATGAGATTTGTATTTATAAGACTCACAGAGGTTTGTACCTATCAATGTCTGTTAAGTGAAAGGATGAATGAATGAACAAAAATAAGGGTGGTAGGAAAGTGAGTTTGTGTGAGTCGTGGAGAAGAAATGGGTTTGGTTTAAAGCAGCAACAATCAGGGTGGTGCCTGTAACTCAGAGGAGTAGGGCGCCAGCCCCGTGTACTGGAGGTGGTGGGTTCAAACCCGGCCCCGGCCAAAAAACTGCAAAAACAAAGAAAAGAAGCAACAATTATGCCTCTGAATGAAGTCCAAAACTGAAGGAAACCATTAGTTTTTAACATCTCCCAATACTGTCAGAAAGCACACAGCAGCGCAACAAAAAAATTCTAAGTGTGGTATTCAAATATCAGTGTGCATTCAGATTCACCTGTAGTGTTTGCTAAAGTTGTAAATTCTGATTCAGGCCTAAGAATTGCAATTAAATGTCTCATGTGATTCTGAGAAAAAGTGGTTTAAAGAGAATTTTGAGAAGCACTGTGGTCTCCCCCAGGGCAGGCCGGAGACAAGAGCTTTGGCTTCTCCTTCATTTTCTCTCTGGGTTTTCTTTGACAACAGGGTTTTTACTACTATTAAGTCATATCACATCTCACTGATTAATACCAGAGCTGAGCTCAGCCTTCTTTTAGGAAAATATCCTTTTAACTCAAAAGCCAAATTTGAAGTGTATTTTAAATTAGGATATTTGCCACAAAAGCCAACATTTAAATAGAATTGGTGGCTCGGGGTTTTGGAGTTTGTGGTCATTAGACAGAATTGGTGGGAAAGGGAGGGCAGAAAGTGAGGAGAAGAAAGATGAATTAAGGCTTTACTTCAAACAAATAAAAACACCTAAGAGGATGGAAAATATCAACCTGTAAAAATTATTTTTCTTTGCATTAAGCTAATTAACAGCAAATAAAGCGCTCACTAAGTTTTTCAGATAAAATGTAACATGGCCAGTAAACTGAATTGCAGATTAAAAAAAAAAATACATTTTTAATAAAAATATCAAATGTGCTGGGCATCCTGTATTGTTATTTGTTAAATCTGTTACCTCTAATGCTTACTATACAAGGTAAGTATTAAGAATTAATGTTTCTGAGTAGCAGCGAGTGAAGAGCATGGATCACGTATCCTTGAGAGGATCATTGACATAACTGAGGTCTGACGTCCACTTAAAGGTATCAAGTGCAAGTTGCCCATGCCCTGGGAACTGCCATTTATATCAAACAGCTGAGAAATTTCCCCAAAGACCATTTTGCTTCATCAATATGTCAATTCTCTACCAGCAAGATCCCCTTAATACCCCACAGACCTTTTAAATGAAAGATTCGAGAGGGCAGGTTAGTGCACGTAACTGCATTTATTTTCTATTATAAATTATATAATTATCAAATAACAATACTTAGGTATAATTTTGCTTCTTTCCCATAAAAAATATCTGGCTCGACACATTAAGTCCTGAGTTTTATTTTGCTTTGTTTTTGTTTCTCCGGTTTTCTCAAGGCATCCTATTTAGTTCTTTGCAACAAGATTTTTTCTTTTTTTCCCAATCCCAACACTATCGACACTTGGGTCAGATAAATCTTTGTTGTTGGGGGCTGTTCTGTGCATTATAGGATGTTTAGCAGCACCTTTGGCCTCTATTCTCTAGGTATCAAAAGCACTTTCTGAGTTGTGACAAGCAAAATTGTCTCCAGTCATTGCAAATATCCCCTTGAGTACAAAGTCACCTGCAATTGAGAATCAGGATAGTTTGGTAATTTGCTGTAACTTATCTTTTTCTCCTTCTTTAAAAAGTAGAAAAACAGAGTAAATTTGTCATGCTTTTAAAGGGAAAAAAAATTTTTTAATTGTTTGGGATTCATTGAGGGAACAAAGAATTAGGTTACACTGATTGCCGTTGTTAGCTAAAGTCCCTCTTGTAATCGTGTCCCGCCTCCAAAAGTTGTGCCATACACCATGACCCCCCCATCCTCCTCCCTCCTCCCCTCTCTCTGATCCCTCATTCCCCTACCCCACCCCTTGGATTAGATCATCTACTGCCTTCATATCAGAATTGAGTACATTGGATTCTTGCTTCTCCATTCTTGTGATACTTTACTAAGAAGAAAGTTTTCCACCTCCATCCAGGTTAATACAAAAGATGTAAAGTCTCCATTGTTTCTGATGGATGAATAGTTTTCTATGGTATACGTATACCATGGTTTGTTAATCCATTCCTGGGTTGGTGGGCATTTAGTTAGTTTCCATGTTTTGGTGATTGTAAATTGAAATGCAATAAAAGTGTAGTGCAAATGTCCTTAGATAAAAACATTTTTTTTCTTCTGGGTAGATGCCTAGTAATGAGATTACAGGATCAAGTGGGAGGTCTAATTTGAGTTCTTTGAGGATTCTCTATACTTCATCCAAAAATTGTATTGGTTGTATTGGTTTGCAGTCCCACCAGCAGTGTTAAAGTGTTCCCTTCTATCCACATCCATGACAACACCTGTACTTTGAGACTTTGTGATGTGGGCTATTCTCACTGGGGTTAGGTGATATCTCGGGGTGGTTTGTTTTGCATTTCCCTGATGATTAGGGATGATGAGAATTTTTTTTAAATGTTTGGTAGCCATTCATCTCTCTTTGTCAGAGAAGGTTCTGTTCACATCTAGATGGGATTGTTTACTCTTTTTCTGCTGATTAATTTGAGTTCTCTAAAAAATTCTAGTTAACAGATTGACACCCTGCAAATAACTTTTCCCATTCTGAAGGCTGTCTTATTTGCTTTACTTGTTGTGTCCTTAGCTGTGCAGATGGATTTACATCAGAATTCTATCACACCTTCAAAGATGAGCTTGTACCTATACTGTAGAACCTATTTCAAAACATTGAGGAGGAAGAAACCTACCCCAACATTCTATGAAGCAAACATCACCTTTATTCAAAAACCAGGAAAGGACCCAAACAAAAAGGAGAACTACAGACCAATTTTACCAGTGAATATAGATGCAAAAATACACAAAACATGTTAGCTAATATATTGCACCTACTCATTAAAAAATATATACATTACACCAATTAAATTCTGAATCTCTTAAAAAAAATCATACATCATGATCAAGTAGGCTTCATCCAAGGGATGCAAGGTTTGTTTAACATACACAAACCCAAAAATGTAATTAATACATCATATCAATAAAAGCAAAACAAATACCATATGAACCTTTCAATAGATGCAGAAAAAATGTTTGACAAAATTCAGCATTCTTTTCTGACAAGAACACTTAAGAAAATAGGCATAGGTGGAACATCTATGACAAACCCACAGCCAACATCATGCTGAATGGTATAAAACTGAAAGATTTTCCACTTAGAAATGAAACCAGACAAGGATGTCCACTATCACCACTATTATGCAACATAGTTCTGGAAGTTCTAGCCAATGCAATCAGGCAAGAGAAGGATATAAAGGGCATCCAAATGGGAGCAGAGGAGGTCAAACTTTCCCTCTTTGCTGATGATATGATCTTATACTTAGAAAACCCCAGAGACTCAACGACAAAACTCCTGGAAAGCATCAGGAAATACAGTAATGTCTCAGAGTATAAAATCAATGTCCACAAATCAGTAACCTTTGTATATGCCAATAACAACCAAATTGAGAAGCAAATCAAGGATGCAATTCCCTTGACAGTAGCTTCAAAGAAAATGAAATACTTAGGAATATGCCTAACGAAACAGGTAAAAGATTTTTTTAAAAAGAATTATAAAACCCTAAGAAATTGCAGAAGGCATTAACAAATGGAAAAATATATCATACTCTTGGCTGAGAAGAATCAACATTGTCAGAATGTCCATTCTACCCAAAGTAATCTACAGATTCAATCCAATTCCCATTAAAATATTAACATAATATTTTAAAGAACTGGAAAAAATAGTACTTTATTTTGTATGGAACCAGAAAATAACCCATTTAGTTAAGGCTATTCTTAGTAATTCAGAGGCATCCACTCTACCAGACTTCAGGCTATAGTACAAATCCACAGTAATCAAAATAACATGGTACTGACGTGAAAATAGAGAAAAAGACATATGGAACAAAATAGAAAACCAGCTAATGAAACCAGTCTCTACTTACCATCTGATCTTTGATAAACTAAACAAATACAGTGGGAAAAAGAATCCCCATTCAACAGATGGTGCTGGGAGAACTGGATAACTGCATGTAAAAGACTGAAACTCAACCCATACTTTTCACTCCTTACAAAAATTGACTCAAGATGGATAAAAGACTTAAATCTAAGACACAAAATGATTAAAAACTTAGAAGAAAACTCTTGATGATGTTGAACTGGGGAAAGATTTTATGTTAACACATGGGACTTAATCTGAAATTTTTAGAAAACTTTTTTTAGAATTTAAACTTTTAAAAATATGCACAGTTAATTATACCAAAAAATGGCTTAGGAAAAACAATTAATAACTGATTTTGAAATGGACTGATAAGGAATTTAAGAAAAATAGGTCTCTAAATAAACTTTCTATCTATTGACTAATAAAAAAATTAAGTTAAAATATGTAAAAAACACTAAGAGCAGTTTTGAGTATTTATCCTTATTGCATATTAATAACTTGGTAAACTATTTTATAAAAATAAATCTCAAAGGAAAGACTGAAAGATTTAGCTCTATAGACCAGTGATTTTTTAACATGTGTGCTATGGCACAATGGTATGCCATGAAAGGATCTTAAGAGTGCGGCATGGCTCGGC
>NW_003852465.1:2996003-3006213 GCF_000181295.1 Otolemur garnettii
ACCCAAGCTGGCAGGTTCAAACCTAGCCCAGGCCAACTAAACAACAGTGACAACTGCAACAAAAAAATAGCCGAGTGTTGTGGCAGGCACCTGTAGTCCCAGCTACTTGGGAGGCTGAGGCAAGAGAATCGACTAAGCCCAGGAGTTGGAGATTGTTGTGAGCTGTGACACCATAGCACTCTACCGTGAACACAACTTAATGAGACTCTGTCTCAACAAAAAAAAATTTTTTTCTATGAAATCAATATATAACTACCTACATACTTGAACGAATGGCAAAACATAATAGAGTCTAGTAAGTAAAAGGGAAGAGGAGAGAGAGGGGAGGGGAGGAGGGATATGGGAGAAGGGGGTATTTGGGGGGACCTCACCTAATGTACATGATGCAGTGGTATATTTCAAAACTATTAAGAAATGAGTATAATTGTGATGGATGTGTTACTTAGTTCAATGTAAACATTTCACATTGTATATTGAAGCAGTACCTTGAACCCTATAAATGCATCAATGTACAAAGTTATGATTTAATAAAAAATAATTTTAAAAAATTTTTTAAAGATTATTAATTAAATTATGGATCAACATAATTTAAGTGTGCCACAGAAGTTTAACTATAGGTTCAAGTGTGCCATGAGATAAAAGAAAAGGTTGAAAAACACTGCTTTAAACATTAAATATCTGCATAATATAAATTAGTATAAAAATTAAAAATGTAAATACTGCAAAACTATATCTCACTAATATAAAAGGTATATAGGGTAAAATAAAAGGATACATAGCTACAATTTAGTATATAGTAGATATTCTCCCACTTGAGGCTACTGTGACAGCAGTTAATAAATTAATCAAAAATTAAAGTTCAAATAATTTATAAGTAGCTTAAACACTTATGTGAATTTTGTAAATAATTTTGCAAATACAATGTTCAGTATACGACAGGAAAAAGATCAGGCATGCTAAGTGGCAATACAATGTGGAAAAAGTCAGAAGAAACCACAAAAAGATAAATAGGGGCTTTGGGTGTTAGAGGATGAAGTTATTAAACACAGACTTTTAAAAATACGTGCTTGTGATTGATGACAAAATACACAAAGAATTTTTTTTCTTTTTTTGAGAATTGGAAACCAGGGGAAAGCATTAAATGCCAACTCCAATACTATAAAATTTAATAATCAAAATTAAGAGCACAAAGGTGGGAGTAATAGCAGACTAGATATAGTTGAGGAGAGAATTAATAAACTGGGAAACAGGTGAGAAGAATATCAAGAATAAAGCAAAGAGAAGTAGAAAGATGGAAACCACAGAAGGAAGGATTAGGAGACAGAGGAGAAGTTAGAAGGTCTAACAGACATGCTATTCGAGACTCCGCAGGAAAAGAGAAAATAATGAAACAGAGCCATATTTAAAGACACAATATATGTTCTGAGCTTGAACACAAGACAGTTGTAAAGAAGACAGACAATATCAGAGAACTTGCTCTAGCTGATATCAAATATATCACAAAACTACAGTAATTATGACAATGTAATATTTTATTAAGTATAGCAAGTAAGTAGAATGGAAGTGAAAACCCAGAAACATAGGAACTTGATTTATGATTGAGGTAACCAAAGGAATGAAAGGTCTTATCAAAGAATGGTATTGGGACAATTGGATACTCATGTAGGAAAAATATAATGGCCCCTTTTTACACAATATGCAACAATTCATTTCACATAGATTAGAGAATCAAATGGAAAGAATGAAAGAATAAAACTAGAAAATAATTTAGAAGCATATTATTATGACCTCTAGGAAAAGAGACACTCTAACTATGATGTTGTTTATGTGCTAGTCATAAAATGTATTATTCATCAAAGGAAAAAATTTGGTTATCATTCTTTAGAGAGAGAATGATGTTGCTTCTGTCGACTGGTTTATCGTTGGTTATCATTCTTCAGAGAGAAATGATGTTGCTTCTGTCAACTGGTTGGGAGCCCTGGCAACCTGAGGCTACCTCCTTTTAAGTTCAGAAATAGATAGGATTTGTGAGAAATCCAGGCTTTTGTAGGTCTGTTTAATTCTGATCCATTTTTACTCTTACAATGCGACCTTATGGGGTATGAGTCCAAAGCCAAGCATTTAAACCAGGGTCCTTTTCCCTCTTTCAAGGCCTGAATTCAGCTTATTTTTTTTTCAAGGCTTCCCAGAGCAGCAGCCAACCAAGCTCTCAGGCTCTTATTTCTTTTGCCTAGGCCCAAACCCCTCACCAATTGGCCCTTTTTCAAGGAAAGCGGCTTCAAATAGGAAACTCATCCCCTAGTCCAATCCTTCTTTAGTTCTAGCCTAATTTAACTCTATTCTCATGATAGCTCTCTGAAGTCTTCACTAATAACATCACTGCTGCCCTTTGCAATTGGTGAGCCAAGTAGAGATTGGAGCTCACTCTCCTCAATGATCATAAATAGAAAACGTCATTGAAATACCAGTGACAGAACAAGCTGAGAACCAGAGTCCTTCCCCAACTTTTCTTTAACCATATCAACTCCATGTTCTCTCCTTATCTTCAGCAGAATTTCCTAAATTATTTTATACTCCATTTACAGAAGTGGAAACCAACTTGTCTGTAGTTTATGTCTTTTTCATTCCTTTCATTACAATAGTTTAGGTCTCAGGCTGACTAATAAAATCATTATAAAAGTTGACCCAATAATCTTATCTCTTAAGGAAAAATGATATGATTCACAGTATCCATTGCAGCATTATTTACATGCCAGGATAGTACATTGTGGTATGAATGTGAGCCTTATTCTCCAAAGACTTAACATTTTTTTCCTCTTCCTTCTTCAAAGGACATGCATGCTTTTGTTTTATAAGTTCTAGGCTGTTCTTATGGGGGGGGTACTTAACAAGTGCTTTTTGTTCTTTTTATTTCAGTAGATTTCCTAACGTAATCTCCCATGAAGCCTGGATTTATAGAAGAAAGAAATTAAAATTATCCCATAGAGGATGGGGATGGCAGCTGGAACCACCAATCAAGCTAGTTAACACTAGGAAATTTAGGTGGGAAAACTGGTTGAGTCTAATGCTCCAAGTAAGTGATATGCACATGGCTGAGTACAGGCCTCCAGAAGAGGTGAAAACCTTGGCAGAAGCAGAAGGAAGTGGTGGTTAGATGTTTGAGCTGCCACCAATGGGCAAGGATCTCATGAACAGACTTTCTTGCAGCCATAACTAGACAACAGAGAGGACCAGCCCTCCTCACTGCATTATAAAGAAAAACAAAAGGAACAAAAGGAGAGTGAAAATAAAGAGTCATTCTTCAATTTTCTTGAGTCATTTAGGCTCCAGCTTTCTGGTCAAACCAATGACAGAGACAGAAGCTATTTCAGAAATGGCTGATATTGGATTGCTCACTAACCTTCACAGGTGGGAGCCCTAGCCAGATTTAATTTGATTTAGAAAAATAAAGAAATATGGCCTTTCTTGCACAGGAGTGTCACAAAACAATTCATTTAGGTTCCATTCATAATAGTAAAATATAGAAAACAACATAAATGTCAGACAATAGGGCAAAGAGCAATTATGGTGTATCAACTCTATAATATTGTACATGATTATTAAACACTAACTATAGTATTTAATAATATAAGAAATGTTTATACAACATGTTCGATACAAAGGTGAAGCAAAGTTTCATCCACTTAGGATAGCAATCCTGGAGAAATTTTGTAAAGATAAGGTCTGGAATAGAATAGAAATCAAAATGAAAATTTGATACTCTGGGTGATACACTTTGAGTATAGGCATTTATTTTCTGTGTCCTTTATTTCTAATACTATTATTATATTTCTCATGCCAAAGTGATGTGATTTTTACTTTTAAATGAGATATGATCAATTCTTCAGAACAGCTCAATTCTATTATTGGGTTGGTTATTAATCATTTATTTACTTAACAAATGTTTATTGCTCACTTACAAAGGTGCAAACACTATGCTAGGTGATGTTATTATAGTAGCAAATAAAATAGAATAAATCCGACACCCAAAATATGATGGGGAAAGGATAGACCTAAACAAAAGTACAAATCTATATTTAAATCAAACTCTTAACTCTTACCATTGAAGTTACTCTTTGCTAAACTAAGAACAAGTGGTACATAACACTCTTCAAATAACTCTAGAATTAATATTTAAGCTGAGGCTTAAAGAATAGGAAGCCAGGTGAAAAGAGAAGAGAAGAAACAGCCTTATTTGAGAGGTAGCAGATGAAATATTAGTCAAATTGCAACCTCCATGCCCCTATTCTCTCAGACAGTTTTAATTTCTTGCTTTTATAAATTGGTCATTGAAAGAAAGTTTAGTAATGGAATTATGGGTAGGGACTCATAAAGACAGCATGCAGGAGAAGTCGCAGGGACAGTGACATACTGTAGGACAAGTAGCAGCAGGAGGTGGTAGGTAATATCAAGCCTGAAGGAGTAAGGGAAAGACTAGTTTTCAGAACTTGGAGTGAGGGCTGTGTGGAAACGGGCCCCCACCTAGGGCTGGGGACTCCACCAACTTGCAGCATCTCTGAAGGGAGGAATAATCTCCTTCACCACCTTCTCTACTCCCTCTGAGCTCCCATTGTTACCCATTGGCCAATCCAAACCAGAAGCCAGGGGGCAAGAGAGAACCAGCATATATGCCACACAGGTCACCCTCCATGGCAAAGAAACAGTGGGGAGAAAGATAGAGAATGGATCTGGGAAAGAAAATGAACCATGTCAGTGTGGATGATGAGTTGACACAACCTTTGGGTTTGCTGCCTAATAAAGAACCTGAGGCAGTGGTCCTAGGTCTGGAAGATTTCACTATCATTGTGAAATCTTCACTACGTAACTATTATTATGGGGCACATCCAATCCAAGGTCTAACTGATCCTGAAACATCCTGCTGTCAGAGGTGAGAGATCAGAGGAGAGATGATTGGTGCTGCCCCTACTTCTCCTGTCCTCTGAGCTCCTTAGATGGTCTCTTACTCTATGAACTACCTCTATTCAGTTGGCCCACATGGTAGGAGAAATTGGGATAAATTGATGCTCACTGGAGCACTCTCAAATCCTCTTTACTCCTAAACCTCCAGCCAACTTCTAGCCTTCAATACCCTCTTAACAGCCCTCTCAACTAATTATGGATGCATTTTCCATCCTTCTTTCCTTACCTACATTCTAGAATGTTTTCACTAGTTCATACCATGGTACAAAAACAGTCTATTCATCCTTGAATGTCAAAAATTAAATAATATCACTCCATATTCAATGTAATTTCAATATACTGCAAATGATTTGGATCAGCAATAAACACAACCACTATACCCCTTGTGGAAAAAAAGAAAAAACAAAACAAATAAACAAGAACAACAAAAAAAAAAAAAGAAAAATCACACAGTAGCTACCCAATCTCCCCAGAAAAGATCTTCTCGGCAACTAAATGAAGGATTTGACTCCTTGAATATAGAACTCTAACAATTATCCACTTCAGCTGCTGGTTCCCTGATTAGAATTTGCAAAATATTCAGAGCCACATTTTAAAGACATTTTTCTTCAAATGGGTAAGAATTTCTTGAACCAGACACAAAAGCACTACCACTAAAAACAAACAGTGATAAATTTTATGTCATGACATAACTTCCATTATCAAAATATACCATTAAAAGAGTGAAAGACTGGCCACACAAACTAGGAAAAAATATTTGCAATACACAAAAGACAAAGGACTTCAAGCACCCAGAATACACAAGGAACTTCACATATCAACAGATTAAACAATAAAATTTTTAAAGCAGGTATCATACAAACAGATACTTTGTTAAAAAAACAAAAATAACCAATAAACATATGAAAAGATGCTAAATAGCAATCAATACTCATCAAGGAAATATTCCCCTAAATGGAATTCAGGAATATACCACCAATCCCTTGCCAGAATAGCTATATTTTTAAAAAGACTGACAAATCCTCACCAAATGTTGGTGAAGACACCAAGCAACTTAAACTCTCTCACATTTCTGGTGGGAATGTATACTGGAGCAATAACTTTGGGAAAATGGAAATATTTATGAAAGCTAATATACAGAGGGTGCCAAAAATGGATGCACATTTTAAGAAATGAAAAAACTGAATTGCAATTGTTATACTCCTATATCAGTAATGTTTGTCATCTCATATCTTGTATCTGTTGTAATTGCAGAAGTCAAATTTGCCTTGAGTATTACAATATTAGCACAGTGTTTCCTTTCTTAAAATATGTTTACATTTTTTGGCACTCTCTGTATGTCTCCCTTATAATCTAGTATTCCTATACTAAAGTATACATTTAAAAGAAATGTATATATATAAAAGAAGTGTATATATCCCCGCAAAAGACATGTCCAATCATATTCATAGCAGCTTTACTCATGGTAATCCCAAACTAGAAACAGCCCAAATATCCAGCAACAGCATGGATAAATGAGCTCCAGCATATTCATTTACTGGAATACTACTTAGAAATTTTTTTTAAAAGCTTGTAATAACATGAGTGAATCACACAGACATTATATTGAGTCAAAGAAAAGACAAAAGGGCAGATAGCATTTGTATGAACTTGAAGAACAGGAAAAACTAAATGAATCAATGATAATAGAAGGCCATGTAGTGGTTACCCTTGGGGTAGGGGGAATATTAACTAGAAAAAAGCACAAGGAACCTTCTGGGATGCAGGAAATGTTCTCCATCTTCATCAGGGTGATTGTCATGGTTATATACACATCTAAGAATTCACTGAGCTGTACATGTAAGATCAATGTACTTTCTCCTTGTTACTATGTGTATGTTATGCCTCAATTTAAAAAAGTAAAAAACAAACAAGTCCCAATCCCCAAATTTCCTCAATCAGGATAACCTCCTGTGTATATCGTAAAATTAAAATGAATACACTTTGCCGTTCCCTCGGGTGAAACTCTAACATGACAGACCACCACAAATTCCAAGGGTAATTGAATTGACTCAATACTCTCTCATAATGAAATTCTGCAAGTTTGGATTTAGCTGAGAGCACAGAGAGACTCCAAAGGAGCTGTTAAGAAGGACGGTTGAACAAGCTGTTATATTCCTTTTCGAGCATATTTTTAAATGAAATAGGTATTTGAATACCTATCTTTAAATTAAATAGGTATTTAAATATACCAGTGAGGTAGGTCAATGGAGATCCATTATGGTCTAATAAACTAAATCAAGGACTCTACAGTGGGAAAGGATAAGGAAAAAAAAACTTGAAGGGTGCTTTGTGCTCATTTGCAGCCAAATTCAATAGCTTTCATGCAGAAACCCAGGGGAGTTTTTATTGAATTCAATCCTTGAATTGTTTCTAGCTAACGGGCTCACTTCTATTTACAGCATTATTTTCTATTAAAGGACAAGCCTGGGAAGTCAAAGAATTTAGAGCTACTGTTTTACTTGAATAATCAACACTTCCTGGCTGCCTTTATCGTTCTCTTAGAGAAAGATGGAAATCAAACTGACTGCTTTTTATCAGCTACGCTGAAACCTTCTAGGAACAGGGATTTACATAAATATCTATCGATGATAACTATAAAAATGTAATCAGCCACGAGAGGAAGCCAGTTATGGTCTTATGATGGTAACTACAGCAATCCGTGGCCTTCTCGTGCTAAAAGATGGTAAAAACACTCAGTGAGGACCTCAGCACTTCTCTGGGAAAGCAGATCTCACTTGAAGGCATTTTGACTGCATAATGCAACCAAAATATTTAACGTAAAGCTTACCTTCTAAATTCTGAAACATTTTAAGTTACATGAGCTAATCTCAGTATAAACCACCTTTTCAGCACACAACCAAGAAATATTTTTTAAAAAGCAAAAGTTGAACAAGGTTTCATTTTTGACAGAATCCATCCCCTTCCCACTAAAACCTAAAGGCTATGAAAAATTTCATCCTTGATCACTGCCTTTGAGGGAGTTATGTAGGTCTTTATACCAAAGCCTTCTTTCTATTTTGAAGGGAATTATGCCATTATAAATTGCAATCAAATCATAGATGTGAATGACCTTTCAGAAGCAATATTCCAAAATCCCCAAGAGGACATATATCAGGACTTCAAATTCTGTTTTTAAAACATATGATGTTTTTTACATTACTTAGCTGTCAAAGCTGGAATTAAAATATAGATCTGAAAATTCCCAGACCAAAGCTTTCTCTACTAACAATGAGAACCTCTCCCCAAATGTCTTCACCATTGACCTTGAAAGTTTTTTCTTGTTAAAACACAAAGAAATACCTGGGAATAAAGGATTTGTTAAGGTATTATCCATTGTAAACGGTTCCTGAGGCATCAAAGGCTAGTATCCTCCAAGAGTGGGTGTCTGACCCTGGACAGAGTTGAGAGCAGCTGTCATCTGGAAGGTGAAGAACCAATCAAGAACTTCTCTTGTCTAAGGAAAGAGGTGCAATCATTTTTTTTATATTATATTTTGAGGCTCTCAAAAGAGAGACCACCACACCCTCCTGGAAGACAGAAAAGTAGCTGAGCTCTGGTAAATTGTGGCCTGTACTCGGAAGCCAGAGTGCCACATTTGTCCCCAAGTTTCTATGTACATACATAAATAAAGGGGAACTGTAAACCATGTCCGAGTGTGTTACAGCAGTTGCAACCAAAGGCCCAGTTTGACACTAGACTGTATCTTCATTATGGTATTGCTATTGCAAGACCATAATTTGTATCATTATTACTGATATTACCACTGCTTGTCTAGATTGTCTTTTATCAGCCCAGAATCCCTATCACTTTCTTCCAAGATCTCAGGGTTGAAGACAAGAGCTACACTTTCCAGAATTCCTTCCCAGTGTGGTTTCAGGTTACCATCTGCTAACATGAGACACCTACATAGGATTGAAAGGGTGATAAGAAGCAGCCACTATTTTCCAGAGCCAGCTATAAGCAGATATGAGTTTCTTTAAGCTGCATCTAGGGAAATTTTTATATATTGCCCTTATCAATGCTTTAGGCTGATAACCTTGCTGGGAGCTTCCTTCATCTTTGTTCTCACAGACTTTTTGGGTTTTTTTGCCCCCAGAATAGTAGGGCAGACACACATTTGGTTTACATACTTTTTTGTTTTAGTACAGATTGAGTCAAAGTTATAAGTGTGCCCTTCACTCACACAGTGTGCACTGCACCTAATAGCTGTGACTTTGCCTCCATCCCTTCTCTCCCGCCCCCTAACTTGATTTTCACTGAGATTTATTTCCACTTGCGTTTGATCAATTAGTTCCAGTTTGGTATTGAGTACATGGGTTTGTTTCTCCATTCTTGTTGTGTTTCACTTAGAAGAGTGGTTTCCAATTCCATCCAGGTTGTCATAAAAGTTACTAGATTGGAATTTTTATGGCAGAGTAGTACTCCATGGTATGCACATATGACATTTATAATATTAATCCATCCACGTATTGGTGGGCACTTGCATTGTTTCCGCATCTTTCTAACTGTAAATTGTTCTGCTATAAACATTGGAATGTAGCTATCCTTTTTATAAAATGACCTTTTTGAGGGCATATGAGTATATCCAGAAGTGGTATTTGACCCACCTGGATTAAATGGTGGGTCTACTTTAAGTTCTTTGAGGTGTGTCCATACAACTTTCCATAGAGGTTAACCTAGTTTGCAGTCCCACCAAAAGTCTATAAGACTTTCTTTCTCTCCTCATCCATGCCAACACCTGCTGCTTTGGGACTTTCTGATGTAAGCCATTGTCACTGGGATTAAGTGGTATTTCAATATAGTTTTGATCTGTATTTCTCTGATGATCAGAGACTTTCAGTACTTTATCATGACTTTATTGGCTGATAGTCTGTCTTCATTAGAAAAGTTTCTGTACCTATCTTTTGCCCACCTTGTCATGGGGTTGTTTGATATTTTCACATTAATTTGCTTGAGTTCTTCATAGATTCTGGTTAACAGCCCTTTCTAAGATGTATAGAATGTGAATATTTTCTCCCATTCTGTGGGTTTTCTATTTGCTCTTTTGATTGTGTCCTTGGCTGTGCAAAAGCTTTTTAATTGGATCAGGTCTTCTTTTTTTATTTTTGTTTTTGCTATAATTGCTTTTGGGGTCTTCTTCATGAATTCTTCGCCTAGGCTGAAATATATAAGAGGTTTCCAACATTTTCTTCTAGAATTTTTATAATTA
>NW_003852465.1:3006586-3023482 GCF_000181295.1 Otolemur garnettii
AGCATGGTATATTTTTCCACCTATTTATATCCTCTGAAATTTCTTTCTCAACATTTCATAATTCTCTCTACAGAGGTCTTTCACCTCACCTTATTTTTAAAGTCTATTCCTAGGTGTTTTATTTTGTTGCTGTTGTTCCTACCATGAAAGGTATTATGTTTTTTATTTGATTCTCAGCTTGACTGTTGTTAGCATATATGAAAGCTACAGACTTATGTACATTGATTTCATAACCTGAGACTATGCTGAATTTATTTATCAATTCCAGGAGTCTCTTAGGTAAATCTTTGGGGTTTTCAAGATGTAAGGTCATATCTTTAGCAAAGAACAAAAATTTTGTTTTTTTCTTTCCCCATTTGGACTCCCTTGATTTCGTTCTCTTTCCTGATTAAAGTAACAAATTAAGAATTTCAAATGTGGGTTGTGTGGAAGCTCGTGGAAATAGAAGAGAACACAGAAACCCATCACAAAAAAAGTCACAAAAACAATGCAGGAAATGAATGAAAACTTCTCTACAGAAATCAAAATATCAAAGAAAAACCAAACAGAATTTATAGAAATAAAAAAATTCATTCAAGGAATTATAAAATACAGTGGAAAGCCTTAAGAATAGGGTTGATCAGGCAGAAGAAAGAATCTCAGAACTTGAAGACAATACCTTTGTGCTAAATAAGTCAAACAAAAAGAACAGAGAGATTAAAAGAAGGAACAAAGCCTACAAGAAATGTGGGTCTATGTAAAGAGGTCAAACGTAAGCATCATAAGCATTCTGGAAAGTAAAGAAGAAAATGCTCAAAGGTTAGGTAATTTATTTGAGGTAATTATTAAGTCAAGTTCAAAAAATCTATACATCCAGTTGCAAGAAGTACAAAGGACACCTGAGAGATTCACTGTGAAGAGGTAAGCACCATGTCACACAATCATTAGGCTGTTCAAAGTAAATAAAAAAAAAAAAACACAAAAGAGACCATCCTATGAACAGTCAGGTGAAAACAGCAGGTAACTTACAAAGAAAACTTGTCAGACTAACTGCAGACTTCTCAGCTGAAACCCTGCAGGCCAGAAGGGATTGGGAATCCATCCTCAGTTTTCTAAAAAAGCATAATGGCCTAGAATCTTGTATCCTGCAAAACTAGGTTTTCTGTATGAGGGAGAAATAAAAACTTTCGCAAATGAGCAATGGCTGAGGGAATTTTCAAAGACCAAACCTGCCCTGTAGGAAATACTCAGAGCTGGGTACCACATGGACTGACACCCACCAATATAAAATCACACAAAAGCTGAAATTCAGGGCCCAGATACAGCACTGGCACTAAAGGTAAAACAAAGCAATAAGAGTCTACCCAACAAAATAAACAAAATTCTGTTACACATATCTCCACTTTCAGTAAATGTCAAAGTCTAAAATTCCCTACTGAACAGGGTGGCTGAATGGATAAGAAAATACAAACCATGTCTGATGTCTCTAAGAAATACATTTAACCTACAAGGATTCACTTAGACTCAAAGTGAGAAGTTAGAAAACAATATTCCACATGAAAGGAAACCAAAGGAAAGCTGGTGTAGCCATTCTCATGTCAGACAACATAGACTTTAAGTCAACAAAGGTAAAGAAAGACAAAAATGGTCACTATATGACGGTTAAGGGAATAATCCAACAAGAAGACTTAACAATCATAAACATTCATGCACCATAACAGGAATGCCCAGATTCTTAAAGCAAACTTCACTCAAACTAAACAAAATGATAAATACTAACACTGTAATCGCCAGGACTTCCACACCTCACTGACAAAACTGGAAACAGCCTCCAAACAGAAAATAAAGAAACAGACCTATTTGACTTAAACAGAACTCCAGAACAAATGGACCTACCAGACATTTACAGAACATTCTAGCCAAAAACAATTGAATATACATTCTTCTCAGCAGCACATAGAATATTCTCTAAGATTTATCACATACTAGGCCGCAAAAAATGTCTGAGCAAATGTTAAAAAAAATAGAAATTATACTTTGTATCTTCTCAGACCTCAGTGGAGTAAAACTAGAATCAAATTCAACAGAAACACTCATCCCTTCACAAAGCCATGGAAACTAAACAACCTAACCCTGAAAGATAGTTGAGTCAATGAACAGATAAAGTGAAAATATTCTTTGAACAAAATGACAATGGGAACACAAGTGATCAAATACTGTGGGATACAGCAAAAGTTGTTCTAAGAGGAAAATTCCAACCCTTAAATGCCCACATTCAAAAGGAGAGATCACAAATCAACACTGTAATGAATTATCTGAAGGAATTGGAAAAAGAAGAGAAAACTAATCCTAAACACAGTCGAAGAAAAGAAAGAACCAAGAACAGAGCAGACCCAAATGAAAGTGAGGTCAAAAGAATTATGCAGAAGACTAATAAAGCAGAAAATTGGTTCTTTGAAAAGATAAACAAAATTGACAAGGCCTCTTGCTATATTAACTAGAAACAGAAAAGAAAAAAGGACTTTAATAAGATCAATTGAAAATGAAAAAGAAGCAACAACCAATATCATGGAAATACAAACATCATCTCAGAATATTATCAAAATCTCATAGACTTTCTAAACATTGCATAAGATTTCACTTTCCTTTTTAAAGTCTATCATATTTTAATACATAGGGTATCTCATATTTTCTTGACTGAACCTTGATATTTCAAGGTTGTGAGATGAACTATAATCTTGTGAGGTATTGGTTTTTCTTTGTAAAATAATTACACTGTCAAATTTCATTATTTGCAGTAGGTATGTTCTCTAAAGTCTCCATGAACACTGAATTAGCAAATAACAAACCATTATGCCTAGGAGAATATAGGGTTAGGCTCCTGACTGCCTCTGTTCCCATTTTCATTAAGCAATCAATGCATAACGCTGTTTTATGAGTTTTTCTGTTTCAAAATACCTCCTTTAATCCCATTACTAGGTATATACCCAGAAGAAAAAAAATCCTTTTGTTGCAAGGACATTTTCACTAGACTGTTTATCCGGATTTATAATCACCAAATGTAGAAACAACCTAAATGCCCACCAACCCAGAAATGGATTAACAAGCTGTGGTATATGTATACCATGGAGTACTATTCAGCCATTAAAAAGGATGGAGACTTTACATTTTTTGTGCTAACCTGGATGGAGTTGGAATGCATTTTCTTAGTAAAGTATCATGAGAATACAGTAACAAGAATCCCATGTACTCAGTTCTGGTTTTTGTTGTTTTTTTGTTCATTTGTTTCTTTTTTTTTTTTGGCCAGGGCTGGGTTTGAACCCACCACCTCTGGCATATGGGGCCTGTGCCCTACTCCTTTGAGCCACAGGCGCCACCCTGTACTCAGTTCTAATATGAAGCCAGTAGATAATCTAATGCATACCCACATAAGAGAAAAACACTAATCATTTCAAGATAGGGGGCAGGGGAATGAGGAAGCAGGCAGAGGAGAGGGAAGAGGGGATGGGGGTCACAGTGTATGACATACCTCTTGGGGGCAGGACATAATTATAAGAGAGACTTTATCTAAGAAATGCAATCAGTGCAACCTAATTCCTTATACCCTCAATGAACCTGAATCAATAAATTAAAAAAAATAGTTTCCATAAATATGTTTTAAATAAAAACTACTTTAATTAACAAAAATATTTTTAATTATAATAAATATTTAATACATATCATTGCCCAATTAATGTCACACCCATGGCAACAGCACTTTAAGCTTATCTAATAATAATATTTTCCCCAAAAAGCATATCAAAGCCTTAGGAACACTACCTTCAGCAGAATAATGGTGATTTTAAACAGGAAAAGCATGCCAAAAAGCACAAGAATGAAAAAAAAAAAATGACATTGTTTAGAATACAATAGGAGAGCTGAAACAGAAATGCAGAATGGTTGGTCTCAGCTGGGAATGTGTGTTTCAGATGGCTGCAGATTGTTACTGCTCCGTGATATCCACAAATAATGCCAATTGATTGGGGGCTTACAAATACATTTTAGCAATTAGATGACTTTGCAAATATGGAACCTGAAAATAATGAGGATCAACTGTGCCTGAGTAACTAATCGCCTTCTCGTATTGATATATTTAGTCAGTGGCAGAATTAGGACCAGAATCCCCAGCTTCTGCTTCCAAGTCTGTGTCTGCCCTAGGCAAGGTTGGCATGGCATGGATCCTTTTGTCTGTCTTTATTTGCATTCTGCTGGGCCAGAAAGCAAGGTTTACTATGTTTATAGCTTAAGAAATGAATTCAGGGCAGGTGTGGTGGCTCAACCCTGTAATCCTAGAACTCTGGGTGGCCAAAGCAGGTGGATCACCTGAGCTCTGGAGTTCAAGACCTGCCTAAGCAAGAGCAAGACCCCAGAACAATTAGCTGGGTGTAGTGGCATAGGCCTGTAGTCCCAGCTACTCAGGAGGCTGAGGCAAGAGGATAACTTGAGCCTGGAGTTTGAAGTTACGGTGAACTGTGATGACACCACAGCACTCTAGCCAGGGTGACAGAGTGAGACTCTGTTAAAAAAATAAAAAATAAAAGAAAAAGAAATGAATTTGTAGCAAAATTATACTGGAAAACCAACCTATGAACCAACCAAACAAGGCCCAGTGGCTGGAAAGCACCTGGAAACTAATTAGTGATGTCACAAGTCCGATGCAGGGTTTTTTAATGTTTATCAATAGAAGGACAGAGAAATAACAGGAAATGAATTAATGACAATAATTCATTCATTGGCCCATATTTTTACAAGTCTCTAGTTTATTCTGATATATTATACTACCAAACCAGCACATGCAGGACTAGATTCCCCACCAAATGGGGAGGGAACAGGCCAGAAATTCCCTAGGCCCACCCAGAGAAGAGGCCAGTGAGCATGCTTCCCCTTCATACCACACGGAAAGAATCAAACAAAGTTCCTACAGTGCCTGGCGCCTGCCTCAATGCCACATTCCCTTTCCTTCCAGTTATCTTATGCTCTCCCACAATCAAAATAAAACTTAAGTATTGTTCATCAGCTAGTTATGCAGTGGTTAACAACACATTTATTGTTTTGTATCTCTATTCCTAAGAAGTTCAGGGAGCGCTTTTTAATGCTCCGGGGTCATTTGTGCATATAAAGTATTTAGAACAAAATGCATTCCAGCTCTCTGATGCTGAATACTAAAGGAAATCCTGCCTATCAAACTAAAAGCATTTAAACCTGTGAAATGCAACGGTATGAATCTGTCTAGAACCAAAAGAAAGCCTCTGTTTATAGCAGCTGATCTATTTGGTTGATATACAGTATGTGCTGTGGTTTATAATTTTTAAGGCATGTGAACTGGGACACATTAGACATTACAGAAAGAGTGAGTTGATGATTTACAAGACTTCATATCAGGCCTATTGACCTTCTCAATAAGAAAGGTTGGTGGTCGTAACATCACTGAAAAATGCAGCCCTCGGGAGTCAATTTAATGTGGAATAAACTCTTTAACAACCAGCAAGATGGCCATATTGGCTGCCCCATCTGCAAATTATGCTGCTGCTATAAAAAGTGCTTTTTTAATAAAAAAAAAAAAAGGCATAGGCTTTGTTTTTGTAAACATATGTTGCATCTACCAAATAAACCAACAGTTTCTCCCACATAAGCACCCTTGCATTATAAGAATATTAGGTCTAATAACAACAAAAACAGTAAAAGGGATAAAGACCATCCCTCATAAAACAAATGTTCACAGCCATCTTCTTAGTGCTCTTTTAAAATTAATCATGTGCCACAAAACAAAAATGTACCTGTGTGCCCTTTGCTCTAGTTAAATACATTTATCTATCTTCAATGCAAATAATATTAGTCCATGTACAAGCCAAAACAATCAATAAATAGATTTAGCAATTGGTGATACTTTACATTCACACCCTCCCTCTGAAGCTGATCGTTTGAGAGCTAGATGCCTCACTTAGTTACCAGAGTGATCGATCAAGGGAATCCCAGAAACAGTCAACCTAAACATATCTCAAATGTAGTAAGTCAAAGTAGAAAAATCTAAAGATGTACTTCTTTTTAAGCACAAATTTTCTGAGGAAATTTTTTGCCTCTCTATCGCTGGAATTGAAAAACATAGGTTACAACTTGCCGTATTTGACTTTATTTTGTTTTTTTTTCCTTCTTATAGTATTTCATAAGCAGTTACCTAAAATAACTTGGGAGGGAATGAAGTATAAGTCCCTATTGAAAAAGTAAAACTCAAAATATTAAATATATATGTATATGTATATATATATATGTGTGTGTGTATATATATATATATATATACATACATACACACACATGTTTATAAAATCTGATCTTACCCAGCAGTTGAAACTGAAGTTTATAACAGGAAAACATTGGAATGCAAAGTGAAACACTTAATCTATAATGCAATCATCTATCTGCCAGGCAATCACTTTGGGTTGAGTCTTCGTAATGCACCAGAGGCTTTGATGATAGACAAAAAAAAAAAAGAAAGAAAGAAAGAAAAGAAAAGAATATAACTTTGTCTCAAAGTTTTTCTATTTGTAAATCCCTGCACACTTATGCCATTATATAATGTCATCTATTTGTGTGTGTCTCTCTATGACATTGTGAGGTCTTTAACCTCTTAGCCATTCCTTAGTGATCTTTGAAATCTCCAAGCCTAGTATAGTATCTGCCACACAAAAATCATTCAATAAATATATTTGAATTGCATTAACTACATACGCATGTCCTTTAAATACTAATAGTCTTCCATAGCCAGCCATCCAGAGAATGTCTGGAATTCAAATTTTTTTTAAAGTATTCAATAAACCAAAATTTAATCAATGTTCATACCACATATATTTAGGGGACCACTAGTGTTCCAAGTCATTCTAATAGGTCACAAGGTAGATAAAAAGAACTTTAAAATGTAGTATTGGTCTTCCATAGACTTTATTCAGAATGGGGATATAAAGTCTAAAACCTAGGAAGGTAAAGAACACAACTTGAGGGTCACACAGGAAGCATGAATAATCTCCAGGTGAACGGTAATGGGAAGCATCACCAAGGGGCACAGACAAAAGAGACATTTCCTGAAACTGAAGCCTGGATAGTCAGGGAAGAACACACAGCAAGAGGGTTTGATACAGGCCATAAAGGGAAAATATGCTTACTTAGTGAAGAAAGCCTGGGCAAGAGATGTGTCATTTAAAGGGACCTTACATCCTCTGTCCAAGTTCACTTTCCCCTTTATTCTCATGTCTAGTCAGGACTGAAAGGAAATAGCAGCAGGAAGATTTTCAAGCAATGTTTAGGGGATGGGGGTGAACAATGCATGCTGTGCTGGGGGTGGGCTTCTCCTTCAACCACAGTGCTGGTGTAAAATGTCTATCATGGTACCCCTCAAGGTTGGAGAAGCACCCTGTGTTTGCCAGAATCAGGATTCATCATTGTCCTGGATCTCCTTGAAGGATCTAAAGTCTACTTTTCTTTTATTTTATTTTTATTTTATTTCCTTGCTTATTTTTTATTTCTCTGCTTCTTTTGTTGTTGAGACAGAGTCCCACCCTATGCCCCTGCGTAGAGTGCAGAGGCATCGTAGCTCACTGCAACCTCAGATTCAGGCTGTGGGCATCCCTCTGTCTCCACCTCCAGAAGCCACTGGGATTACAGGCACTCACCACAGTGCCCTGGCTGGGTTTTTACATTTTTTTCATGAGTCGGGGTCTCACTCTCCAGTAGGCAAGTCTCAAAATTCTGAGCTCAAGCAATTCTCCCTTCTCAGCCTCCCACAGTGCTGGGATTGCAGGTGTGAGCCACCGTGCCCAGCTAAAGTCTACTTTTCTAACATGACATGTGATTGATTACAATTAAACTCCCAGAAAGGCAAATATCTTAAAATGTAACTTTTTAAAAGATAAAATGTATGTATTCTAAAAATTTTGGTTTTAGTTCATAAATACAAATACGTTCATAACATTTATGGCCTGTAATAAAGTTATACAGAAAAGTTTTTGAACTGTGCACAGAAAATTTTCTCTACCCAATTCAACAGCCTTAAATCCCTCTCAGTCCTCTTCTCTCTTTCTCCCTCTCCCTCTCTCCACATATACACTTACACAGTCACCAGTTATATCACATGAACACATGTAGATTTCCTGGAATAGTCATCCTAGATTATTCCACAAATTATTATAAATTCAAGGTGAAATAGTATTTTTTTTAAAGAAGAGAAATTAATTTTTAAGGATGGTAATCTCCACAAAGTTTTAAGCCCTGTGCATATGCATTAATCAATATTGAACTGAATACTTAAACATTATTAATTTGGATATCATCTAAGATGGTCCTTCTGCCCAAATAAGCCACCTCAATTTTCATGATGCAGGTTACTAGACATTATTACCTCTGAGATAGTCTGACTAGGATCAGATATCTCACTTGATTATCCAATCCTGGGTCTGAAACAAAGTTATCTTAAAATAACAGTCTTTTACCTGGAATCAACACTAATAACAGAGGGTAAACCCATTCCAGAAGGAGGCAGAGGGCAAGGATTGTTTTGAAGTCTCCTGTCCCACTCTAAAATTAATTTTAAAATTAATTTCCCCTAGCAAACTTCAGGGGGAAATGCTCCTTAAGATGTGCTGTATGACTTAGCATTCCACCTGGCATGCTGAGATACCCTATTGTTTTGTGGTCACCCCAAGATCAAGGTCAACTTCCCACTCAAAATCAGTTAGGATATTGAGACAGATGAGACACTTCTCACCTCAGGGTACTAACAATGGATTAGTCACATCATGAGGCTTTCTGGGAACAACAAGGCAGGTGCTGGTCCAAAATGACTTTATCAAAGGTGAGGGTGATTGGTTTACTATGGTCAGGAAGTAGGGCCAGTATGAATGTTTCCACCTAAAGTCTAGAGCTTGGGTGGTATAAAATTCCAAATGACCTCAAAGAAGGAGAATGGGAGCTTTATCAGCATCACAAGATTTGAGGCAAGAGAGGACAAAGGAGTGGTGAGATGTAAAAGGTGTCCATAGTCAAATATCAAAAATTGAGAAGGACTCTATTAAAATTCACCCCTGATGTTTGGTCAATGATGAAAATGTGTCATGTGCCTTTTATTTGAACTCCAACTGGTCTGAGTAAGTCATTACAGTACTCTATGAAGCTTGGCACGTGAAGTCAGGAATAGTTCAGCACCATGTATATTTGAAGACATGAAGTGAGTGCTGTTGGGTGTTAGTTTCTGATTGCTATTATAATGTATTACCACAAACTTCATGGCTAAAAAAACACACAAAGTTCTTATCTTACAGTTCTGGTGGTCAGAAGTAGAAAATCTGTCTCTCTGGGCTAAAATCAAGATTTCAGCAAAGGGCAGTTTTTCCTGGAGGCCCCAGAGAAGTATCAGTTTCCATGCCTTTGCTACCTGCCTGCATTCCTTGGCTTATGGCCCCCTCCTCTTTCTTCAAAGCCATCAGAGCAGCACCTACAAATGTCTTTGACTCCCTGACCTCCACTTCCATCTTCACATCTCCTTCCCTAACACTAACCCTCCTACCTCTCTCTTATAATATCAACCCTTTTGATTATATTGGTCCCACCTGGATAATCACAGATAATCTCCCTATCTCAAAATTCTAAAATTAATCACAGCAGCAAAGTCCCTTTTATCAAGTAACATGTTGACACCTACTGGGCAGCAGAATGTGGGCATCTGTACAGGGCCATTATTCAGCTATTACACTTCATAATCATCAGTAATGTCTCAATTTGGAATAGTTTTAGTGAGGCTTTGTATTGGAGGTTTAGCATATGCATGTGTGACCTTAATTTATATTCTGGGTATTTGTGAAACAAGAAACTATCAAGGTATTGGTTTTATTTTTTCTAAACTAAAAGGGAAAGAATCTTGGATATGTAAATACTATTGATAATTGGCTGGACAAGAAAACCAAATCATTGTCAATGGTCTAAAAGTCTAAAAATGGGACTAAATGTCAGCGAGGGTATCCTCTAGTGCTAAGATAGTTGTCTAAATTTTGGTCAGCTATGCTGACCTGTCCATCCTATCCTTGATTAGGAGAGTCTCAGTTAGGGGTTAGACAGCAGCAAGTTGCCAGCAGGCTCCATCATAAGAGGTGATGTCACTAATATTCAATGTGCATGAACCCCTTTTCTGATCTCTCCATTGGTCACAATGGGCCTCCAAGTAGCCAATGGGTCCAGGAAAGAAGATGGGAGAAGCCATGTTCTCCTATAAGTGGAATAAGCCAGAAGGCCCAGAATTGGCTCTACCCTGTAAATACCATCTTTATTTCAATAAAGATTCTTTTGCCACCATGTCAAGTCTCTATGACATCCTTCTTCAATGATTCAGTACACAATGGGCAACTGGCTGTGGACAGTCACAGGCTCAGGCACCATGAAAGCCTCCATCTCCAGAGGGGCCCAGCATGTGGCCAGAAGTTGTCATTCTAATAATGTGCAGTGGACACTGAATAGGAAGTTTCTTGCACCCATGGGCAACATATGGCTATTGTGGCTGTCCAGATATTCCCAGAAGCTTGAATGTAGGTTGCTAAAAATCTGGACAGTGAGGGAATTTGTGAGAATGCACTAATGACTGTATTGCAATTTGTATGAGTTTGTAGAGCCTTTGTTTTAGAGGCCCTTATTCAAAATGGGCCATTTTGTGTGTAACAGCATAAATGAGCTTAAGTAAAACTCGTAAATGAGAAAAGTATTGCCTCTAGAACCTCAACAGACCTAAAAACATTAACTTTGTTTTAATATTGAAAATGCTAAGATGAACAAGAGCTGCTTCTTGACAGTGTCAGGGATTGGAGCATGGCATAAGTCAAGGGTGACCAAATAAGCAGTAGGAATTTTACTGAGGTATTCAGATCTTGTACTTTGTGTGGGCCAATACCCCACCCCTTTTTATGAGTGTTCCCTTGTATTTTGAGGGCTGGCATGAGTATGTTAAATGGTTCTCCCTGGAGTAGAATTTCATTAGTCTGATGTCATACCCATGTCCCTGGAGAAAGTTGTATGTGGTTGAATTCTTGCCTGCAAAAATTGTGTGCAATGTGGGGCTGTTACGATGCCCTATATGTGGCTGAGACTATATTATATCCCTTCAAAGATGACGACAATCTTTGTGGAGAGGCTGTTCAAATAAGCATTGAATGAAACATATTAGCCAAATCTACAATAGCAAAATACTGTATTTTTCAGTTGCAATTTGAATATATTCAGTAATTTCAATAACACACATATTAGGTCTAGGAGTCTCAATACACAATGGGCAACTGGCTGTGGACAGTCACAGGCTCAGGCACCTGTGACATCATAGCATTCAGGTTGTGGTAATCCACTGGTGGGCTTGAGCACTGGCCAAATCAGGTTATTAAAGGAGAAGAGGGTAGGAACAATTGCCCCTTCCTTCAGTAGGTCTGTTATGATGAGTCTTAATTCCTATAGTTCTTATTTCAGTAGAAAATAGCCAATTGTAACTATTTTAAATGAGTGAAGAAGCAACAGAGAAGGGTCTATGGAGTTCCATTTTGTCAATTTGATTGTGCAAAAAAACTTGATTTTATTCATTGGGTCAAACCATCTATGCCCACTATGGGATATTTTAAGGTAATGGGCACCACAGCCATGGGGAATTGAAGCAATTTACTAGTTCTAATCATTAAGGCAAGGCTTAACTGTTGGCCTTCTCTTTTAAAACCTGTAGCTCACCTGCAAATATAAAGGGTATCTTGTTTAAATTTAATGCAACTCCCAGATATAACTGCAATTTGAACCCTGATCAATTAAGGCCATGAGAGTTTGCCAGTTGGTACATATCAAAGCCAGTTAGCATCTGTTTTACTTTTTGGTTCTTCTGCCTGTATCAATACTTTTGTTCCGCTTTGTTTGGGCAGTTCTGTGAGAGAGGGAGAGTCTTCCCTACTCTACTCACACATTTACAAATTTCTTCCTCCAGAGAGAACTAAGTCAGTATCATCATGAGCCTCCTCCAGGGTCATTATTGTTTTCCCGGGTTTAGGAAAGATGGGTTTGAAGTGAGCCCTTGTGTTGGTAAGTTGCAGCACTCAACTGGACCCAGCCCTTGTCCATTTTAGTTTTACAGTTGTTCAATATGGCCATGGTATCTTCGGGCCCTTTAAAGGCATGGGTAAAGCATTTGGGGATACTTTTCATAAGACTCTTTACCATGGATGAATTCCCCTAAAACTCTAAGGATCATAATTTTTTTTTTAATTTATAATAGAGTCCTAAGCAGCAACAACAGAAGCAGCATTCTGTAGCATCCCAGGAAGCTATCAGCTTTCTTGGAATATAGACCCCAGCATTCCACACAGTGACTACTCTTCCTCACATGAGTGTCACTTACTGAACCCACAGACTGAAGAAGGTATAGGCTCTCCTGAGATGACTATAGAACAGGGCCAATGCCTGCTTAAGACACACAACCAACCATCACAGGGTAATAGCCATTGCCTACCCTAGTGTCTGTCACTGCTTATGCTGAAATCCAGGCACACAATTCCATCCAAGACTCATGCAGAGGTCTGAGCCAAGGTGCATGGCCCAGGGCTACTATAAGGAAGGCCCCAATTTCACACTCCTGTCCCTAAGCACCAATTATCAAAACTTCCAGCTCAGGTCAGTAAATTCTGTAACAGAGGCTCAGTAGGAGCTGACAAATGTAGCATAAAGTCACAGCTCAAAGCACATGCCAGCAAGTAAGCAGCAGCTGGACGTGCCTGCTCACCAGCAGGCAGCAGAGCCAGTTAGCAAGTCAAAAGCAAGAGAAGACCTGAGATGGCAGCGATACAGGTGGCCGCCTAGACCATCTTACACACAGCACTAATCATTTTGCAGTTGCTTTTAGACAACAGTATCAACTCCCCCACCCAAAATTGGTTCAGATGTTTAGACTGATGTAACCCAGGTACCAAAGGGCACCCCAAAAAGACTGATTATTCACACAATGTGGCATTCTGAAGGGAGCAGGGCAGAAACCAAGCTGATATGAAATAGCTTGAGTGAAGGGAATGGTGAGTGATTTTGGTTTTTATTGCAGTTAGATAGTCAGGCAAGGGTGACCGTAGCCTCTCACAATCTAGGGCTTACGTGATTGACTTTCTACTGGTGCCAATGGAAAGAGTACATGAACTTTCTTCCTGACTTGACCAGATGTGGGGCAAGAAGAGG
Organism: Otolemur garnettii; assembly: GCF_000181295.1. Classification (NCBI taxonomy): domain Eukaryota; kingdom Metazoa; phylum Chordata; class Mammalia; order Primates; family Galagidae; genus Otolemur; species Otolemur garnettii. The sequence goes on from NW_003852465.1 coordinate 3,019,829, forward strand.
AGAGAGAGGCACGGAGCGTGAAAGCTCTCAGTAGTCAAATATGAAATTGGATCAAACTCTTTGTTAAACCCGGTTTAAGAACCAAGATTTTAAATTAACTGATTTTAAAATCTTTTCTGGTCTATTCAGTAATAAAAAAATTTTCTTCTTCTCTCTGTACCCTGAAATGGGAATTTCTAAGAGATCTTTCCTTTGATTTCCTGAATCTCCAGATAATTTCCTAGTGCCAGGAGCCCTGATTCAAACTCTACATATGCAAAAGACAAATGGTTAGAAAAAAAAAATCTTAAAGCTTCAAAAGAGTACAACTCAATGATTTAAAATTCCCAAAATTGATTTATCCTATTCTTACACTAGAATCAAGAGTAATTAGGAATTGTTTTTCCATTTTTTCTCAATCAAATATAGATCATTTTTTGAAAGAAAATATAGAAACTCATGATTTTTTGTGATCCAGAATCTGGATCTAAAAGAAAACAACATTCTCAGAGATATAAAGCATTTTGTTGTCATAAAATCAATTACCCATCTCCGGGGAAAAAAGATAAAACTTTCCAAATTAAATACGTTAATAAAGACAAGAAAGTTAGTCTGCAAAGAACATGAGCCATGTTTTTACGTGATCACTGACACACAGATAGTTTCCGGCCTAATTGTTCTTTATTTTTTTCTTCCTGGCCAACTTAAAAGACTTCTTCATGATCAATGGGATCAACTATCTGGCCGATTCAATTTAGTTATTAAGAAGGCAAAAACAATGGATTGACTATACTTTTGATCCAATTGTATTATGGGAGCTGTTTCAGTCAAAGGGACATGGCTATAAATTTTCTTTGAGAGGAAGTCTGGGTGGGAAAAGAAAGAGCAGTGTTTGCCAATAAGTGTTGCTTTTCAAACTCACTAACTCAGATGATTTATCACTGTTCGAAAGCTTTGGGCTATTTTACAAAGGAAAATGCATTATCACTTTGAAGTTATGTAAAAATTTGTTCAAAGTCACATTTATACAACCCAATACCAACCTAAAAGCAGGAAGCCCACAGTAGCCCAGCCAATCAATAGCTAATGGCCTTCCCCAACAAGGAAGGCTTGAAGGATCTTCTAGTTTTGTCATTTCGGAGGGTGAGAGTTCACATACCACCATTCTGCCGATGTCAGCCTCATGTCTGCCTCCCAGAAAGGAGTGCAACTGTGGTGGGCATTTGACAGGTGTTCACAGAAGTCTCCCAGAGGTGGCATCAGGAGCAGTCACCCCTATCTGATGAGGGATACTGGAGATGTATAATCCCAGGAGACCAGCGGCTTTGGAAGACACTATTCCAAGGGCTTTCCTATCACTGCTGTGTGGTTTGCAGAGATAGGCCAGCTCTCATCATGCACAGTCCTGAGGAGTTCAAGCCAGGCCTGAAGTCGGATGCTCCAGAGAAGGGCAAAGGAATGTAAACAAGTTCTTCATGCTTCATTTCAAAATTGATGGTAAAAATTTTCAGTGAAACAGCACAGCATTAGACAGGCTTAGTTTGTGACAGTGGCTTCCAAGGAAAAGTCAGCCCCTTAAGATGAAGCAATCCCTGACATTAATCATCCCCTGAAAGTTCATTGGTATTTCATGATTTACCCTTACTAGTCTCACCCCAGGTATAATCTATCAGAAAATACACTTGCCTATTTGAATTCATATAAAGAGGCCACTGCTCCTGGTTGGAAAAAAGAAAAAAATCCTGCAACCAAAAGAAAAAGATGTGAAAACACCTGAAGTGAGATTTTCAGCAGATTAGCTTCCTCGCTATTTCCTCAGCTAGTTCAAGTTTGGCAATCCCTTTCTTGTTCAGTAATAAACAATGGCTGAGCACCTACTATGTGGAAAATGTGAGAGGAGGCCCCACAGGGAATACACTGATGAAACAATGAAGTATAACACGTGAGAGTCGAGAGGCAAAGGGTGAGGATGTGCTCACTTGGGTGTCTGTTCAATTCATGAGAAATGAAGAGCCATGGACTCATGGAGATACTTTTAAATTAATTGTATTTAATTATGCGGATTAAGGCTTCACTGTCTTACTTATTTTGTTGCTAAAGTTATTTCAGATTCGGCCATTAGAGACTCCTTTAGGTGGGTTTGTTTTCTTTAAATAAGCACGACCACCACCCGTGTTTGAGCCTTTCCTTATTTTCTAGCAACACATATAACCATCCATCCGTTATTGATCTAATAGCTTTTGTCTAGGTAGAGAGACAGATTCCCGGGGCTTCCTACTGCACCATCTTTTCAGAATCCTATCACTCTGGCTCCTTTTATTAAAGACTTTTGTTTAGAAACTAGATTCTGGGAGCTAGATATCAGTGTTTCTCGGTTCTTTCAGCAGACAGAACTAGGATACATATGAATATCTTCTAACCCATCCACACACGCGAATCTATATTTTTATCAATCTGTGTGTATATTAAATGTCAGGATCTCTGATACCTCTGACTCCAGTCCAAAACCACAGCACTCATTTTAGCCTTTCCCGTTGCTTATTAATGTCTTCTTTCTCCAACAGAAAGAAACCTAATGTTCACTATCTACTATCTATTTGCTGTTTTAGTCAATTCCAGTATGTGCATAAAGAGGTTTCAGACACATTCTTCCTAGTAAAGTATCACAAGAATGGAAAAGCAAGTACCCAACGTTCTCAATACTAATAGGAAGCCAGGAAATGGTCTAATACACGCACACGTAAGAGAAAAACTCAATTCAATTCAAGGGGGAAGGACAGAGGGGCACTGGTATGCTCCCACTTAATGGACGCAAGGTAAGGTTACTTGGCGCACCTCCTGGTGGCGGGACACAAGTAAAACAGGGATTCTACCTAATGTGCAAATGTAATCTACTTGCTTGTACCCTCACATTAATCTGAAATAAAATTTTTTTTAAAAAGGTGTATGACCTTCTGAAAGAAAATCTACCTATTTTTACTAACAAGATTGCAGCACTCACAGAGTGCTTTTTGCTTTAGCCTTTAGTGCACCTAAAGAACACTGAGTAAACACTGAATTGTGTCTTCCTGTTACTAGGTTGGCTCTTTTCTCTCCTGCCCCCTCGATGTGATTACATCATTCATTCTTAGTACTATAGATTTGTTAGTGTTTGCATTCCACTTTGAGTTCTCCCCATACCCTGGGTAATTGTTGACTTTTTAAGTATGTGGAAGTGGAATATCATTATAGGTCTAAGAGTCAAAAAACACACTTGCAGAAATGTGATTCCCAACTACTCTCCTCCCATTTTCCCCTTCTTTCTGCCCCTTTTCATTCCCAGCTCTCTGGTTTCTGGCTTATCTTTCCTCCTTCTTCTGTGGCATGTATAAGCAGATAACTGTGCATTTTCTCACACATACTTCTCTCTTATAAGAAAGGCAGCTCACCAGAGATGCTCTTTTGTGCTTTGCTTTATTAATGAACAGTATGTTACTTCTCTGACCTTCTGCTTAGGCTTCAGGCCAAGCTCTATCTTTCGTAAAATACACTCACAATATAGAGCTTGTGGGGATGGTCTCTGACTCCTATTTTCTGTGAAAATGTAGTTTGTACGCTTTATTTGTTTATTCTTCTTGTTGCTCTAGGTAGTTTCCACAAGGAAAATCAGGGAAGTTCATAACTAAGCTATTGCCA
>NW_003852465.1:3023595-3026417 GCF_000181295.1 Otolemur garnettii
AAAAAAAAAAAAACAAATAAATAAGCCAAGGCCAATTAATTATTCAGACATTGTCATATCGCAAATAGATTTGAGTGCCTACCATGTGGCATTTATCATTCCAATGCCTAGAACTATGTATCACATACATCAGTGATACAAATATCCCCACATATATATATATATATGACATATCTGTTAAAACAAAGATCTCCAATAAAAACAAAGTTGCTCGTGGAACTTATAACCTATAATTCCCTGTATATGCAATATACAACACAAAGGACATAAGCACAACAGATCTCTAAAAAATAGAAATAGGTCCTATCTTAGAGAAGTTTGCAGTTTTGATAATAGATAATAGTATGCCTATCCTGATAGGAGGTAATGCACATTCATGAAAAATATAAAGTGATTTATTCTAATCAGTGCCAAAGGAAAGGCACTTATTTCTTTCTTCTTTCTCCTAAACATCCATGGAGCACTTACTACGTGGCACACAGTCTTCTGGGCACTAGGGATATAGGCATGAACAATACAGGGGGAAACTCTGCTTTCATGGAGCTTATGGGTTTTTGGTGAAAGAAAGACCATCATAAAGTGAAAACACATCAACCATCAGGTAAAGATAAGTACCCTGAAGAAAAATAAGCAGGAAAGAAGGATAGTGGTATTGGGATGGGAGTGGAGCTGCAAGGTCTCAGAAGGTTGTTTTGAAAAGCAAAGACCAGAAAGATATGAAGACCGGGCTGTCTGGAGGGAGCATTCCAGGCAGGAGAGCAGCCTGGGAGAAATTGGAAGGGAAAAATATAACACAGCTTTGTTTCCAGGGAAACCTCATGCAGAAGGCAGGAGCTGGCCAGGCTTTGAAATATGGCAGGACTCTGGGGCACGGAGAGAATAGGAAGGGAGCAATGATAGATTAGTAATGGAGTAGAGGCCAGGAGATCCAAATATGTGAACCCCTTTGGCGGTGAAGGAGAGTGTGCATAAGGCCAGAAAAGCAGGTTGGAGACCATTGTAAAGGCTTTGAATGCTGGCCTAAGGAGTAGTCCTTTCCCTGAAGCACTGGAGAAACCACTGACAGAGCCTAAAAGCAGAGTACACAGGAGTGCACATAGTGTGACAGCCCCCTTTCATTCTGAGAAAAAAAAACACATGTACATACACAGACATACATGAGATGACAAGGAATACACCGGATGATAACAATGGTTACTTCTGGGGAATGGAACTGATGCTCTGTATGCTCTTCTACATTTTCCAGATTTTCCATAAATTATAATTATTACTTCTTAAGCAGGAAAAAGACGAAAGAATAAGCATTGCTATGATGACAAAGGAAAAGATTAACCTTGAAATGGCCCAAGGGAGTATTTTAGAAAAACTACATAAATGGTAAAGATAGATGGAAAAGAAGAGGAAGGAGGGTTTCCTCAGTCAACTTCCAGGCACAGAACACAGCTCCTTTCTCCTATAAGGCTGACCCCAGACCTCTGTTTGAGAGTAAGCAAGAGAGACAGCTGTGTGGATGGTGACATTTGCCTATACTTCATCCAGCTGCTGGCATACGTCCTACTTTCTCCTTCTCTAAGCAGAGAGAGGGAAACTGCCAAATGACAAGAAGAAAAAAGTCCAAAATCAAGATCCATTAACACACAGCTCATATGTTTATTCTTTTTACATATTTGGGAGTCACAGTTCACATTCCAACCTAAAAATGACAGGAAAAATGAGTGCTCCTTGAGAAGTGAGATAGAAGCTTCACTTTATGAAATTATCCCTCTGGAGATGCCTACAGAAACCATATCTTCTTTCACACAATTCTGGGAAATAAGATAGCAAAGGAGAATGTGTCTTTTGTTAAGTCTGTCAAGAAAAACAGCCACTGTGTGAGCAGGTCTTTGTTTCCATGTTGGTAGTGCCAAAACCTCACCTTCTATGATGGACTGTAGTGCCAAAACCTCACCTTCTATGATGGACTGAATTGTGTCCCTCATCCCCCTCCCCTAAATTTATATGTTAACCCTCAAAGTGATAGTATTTGGATATGGGGCCTTTGGGAGATACTTAAGCTTAGATGAGATCATAAGGATGGGGCTCTCATGATCAGATTAGTGCCCTTGTAAGAAGAGATACTGGAAAGCTTGCTATCTCTCTGCCATGTGAGGATACAGAAAGAATGCAACCATCTGTGAGCTAGAAAGAGAGCTCTCACCAGAACCCAGATGCTGGCACCCTGATCTCAAACTTCTAACCTCTAGAAATGTGGGGGGAAAAAAAGAATGTCTCTTGTTTTAGCCATCCAGTCTGTGGATGTTCCAGAAGCCCAAGCAAACAACTTCCCTCCCTCTGAGGTCCTCACAGACCCATCTTCCTACCTGTTTGTTTGATGACTTCATGGCCAGCCATTTATTATTCTCATGTGTTTTGGGGGTGGATATAGATTGTCTGCTATCTATGCTACTATTTCAAACTCAGGAACCATGCTCTTAAATTCTATGTTCCACATTGGTTCCCAAAGTACTACATACATACATCATTCAGTCAAAATCTCTTATCAAGTAACTACCCTGACCAACCATGTTGATAAGCCCCAAGCAATAGAAAGATGACAAATAGGGCTGTCCCTGTGGCTCAGTGGGTAGGACTCCAGCTCCATATACTGAGGGTGGTGGGTTTGAACCTAACCCCAGCCAAACTGCAACAAAAAATAGCTGGGCGTTGTGGTGGGTGCCTGTAGTCCCAGCTACTCGTGAGGCTGAGGCAAGAGAATCACCTAAGCCCACGAGTTGGAGGTTGCTGTGTGCTGTGACACCACAGTGCTCTACCAAAGGCAATAA
>NW_003852465.1:3026441-3030625 GCF_000181295.1 Otolemur garnettii
AAAAAAAAAAAAAAAAAAAAGATAACAAATAAGACGTCCCAATCTCAAGAAGCCCACAGTGAGCATCAGAGAAGACAACACAGGAACACACATAAACAAAGAGAGCAAGTGTAGGGAGCACAATCCTAGTGGCAAATGAAATGCATAGAGACAAAGAAAGGGACAATTCTTTTATGTGGAACATACGAGAGAGGAAGCATTGGACTGGAAGCTTGAAAGAAAACAAGAGCTCCACTTGCAAAGAAAAGAAAGCGGCTTTTGCTTCAGGCAGGAGGAACAGTGAGATTGTGAATACAGAGTATGGTGGAGGAAAGCTGAGAGGTCTGGCTTACAGGGCAGGAGGTATGGGGATGGGTAGAACTACGGACAAATCAGACTAGACAAGTAGGTTAGGGAAAATCATGAGGGGTCCTGATTCCCAAAACTTTAAAGAGTTTCTTGGTAATATTTTAGGTGTTAAGTTGCTCGTAGACTTTTAATCAGGGAAGTGATAGATCTGTATTCTGGAGACGCATCTCTAGAAAAGAGCATCAGAATCGGAAACTTGAGGTTAAAGGAGAACAGTGTAAAGAGTGTTGTCATGGTCCAGCCAAGAGATGAGGAGGGAAGAACAAAGAAAGGAGCAGAGAGCGTGGGGAGGAGGGCAGCTCGGTGGAATCAGCCAAGTTGGCAAACCATGTTTGTAATGCAGACAGTTACCACTGATACATGATTTTTTTTCTCTAACAGGTTCTGTAATCCTGCACAAGGAAAGGTAACCAACCAACCAACAGATGGGGAGGTTTATCCTGAGCACAGGATGAGAAAGGCAGGTGCTGCTCAAAACCACAGGGTCATTGGAACTGAGAACACTGGTGAGTGTGTTGTGAAAGTGATTTTTATCATGGAATCCAGATGGGAAGAAAGGAGGAATCTCAGGGAATAGCAAGGACTCACGGGAACAGATGTCGAATGAAGCTAAAGAACAGGTGGCAATGAGGAAAAGAAAGCAGAAAGGGGATTTCAGAATTCAGGGTTTCAAATATCGAACAGTTTTATTTGTGACAAGTCTCAGGATATAACTACGCATGATGAAACTAATTTGTAATGTAAAAAAATTTCTTAGAGGAAATCATTTTAAGAAACTGGAAAGTTCTGTTGTTCAATAGGTTATCAAAAAGGACATTGCAGTCACCCAGGATAATGGCATGGGCTGGAGAGAAGAGTTGGGCTGAAGACAAGAGTTAGCCTGCGAGAGAAATGCTGCAGTCCTCAGAGAATGTGCCAAGTCTTTGGAGGCATCTAGATGACGTTCTGAATGAGTAAAGGAACTCTCATTTAAACAGTTTTAGAAGTGCCATAAGAGGTACAGAATGAAAGTCTAAAATGCATAAGGGGAAGCCAGGAAAGTGGAAGTCCTTCGTGACCCCAGCAAATCACTCATGTAAGCCTGTCACCCTGTGGCCAACTCCACCCCTGGGATTCTTCCAGACATTCCACCATGCCCTCTGAAAACATCACACTTCTCTACAACCTCAACATCTTCTTGAAATGCACCTTAGTGAAACACGGCTGTCCCCTCCTTATGAGACGGGACTTCTCCCCTCACACTCCAGCTGCTCCAGAGCCCTCCGTTGCCACTCCATTCCTTCTTTACTTTTTCATATGACTTGAAATTATTATATTCATGTTTTTCTCCGAATTTCACTCATTAGAACATAAGCTCCATGGGGGAGCTGAGTTGTATCTTCAGCATAGTGGCTAACATATCATAGTTTCTCATTTGTTGAAAGAATGAAAAATCAATCTTTAATTTTATGGATTTTAAGAAATGTGTTTGGCCAAGTTTCAGCTGTAGGATGAGTGACAAGGAGGAAGAACAGACAACTGAAGCAACTAAAGAGAATACTAAAACGAATTAATGACTTCTCACCACGCAAGGGGTGCTATCACTTGACCAGATACCGGAGGCTGAAGAAGGGAGAAAAATAAAACACAGCCTCGGGATGGGGAAAGGGCAGAGAAGGATTAGAGATGCCCTCACGCAGGGAGGTCCACCTTAGATTGTGATCACAGAGATGGTTGCCAGGAAGGCGGGAAACTGGTGAACAAACAGGAAATTGACTGATGTCACTGATCAGCCTTAGAATTTCATCTGGAAATTTAATGGTGAATCACTGGAGTTTCCTTCCAAATGTCAGAGGAGGGACACGGGCTGGGATGAGCAGCTGCGTATATGCCTCATTCACTTACCCTGGGCTGGGGGACAGGAGAGGCACGGCTGACAGAACACACAGAAAGCAGAGGGGACAGGGAGACCAAATAGAAGAACATTTAAACCCCATCCCAGAGTAAATGCTCAGTTCGTGCAACACTTAGCACGGTAAAAATCCTTCATAATTCTGAGAAGAATTACATTTGTTAATGCCACAACTGAAGTTTCAAACTTAAAGTTGTGTGATTCTAGGAAGCCACATAAACCCACTTTAAAAAAAAAAAAAACAGAAAAATTTTAAAAAAATCTTTACTTTGAATGATTAATAGTATGTTTTCCATTTGTCACGTTCCCAATATTTGATTGAGCTGCCATTTACATTCAGTCACATTCACAAGTCCTCCGCGTACAGCTTCACGAATACTAACACGTGTGCATAAGACATGTGCACATGTATGTTACACTCTCCGTAACCACTGCCCAGATCATGGGGGCAATGCAATACTAATATTTCCATGGGCTTCAAGGTGAGAAAGAACAAATCCTTATGCCAAAGATCCTTATGCTCACGATCGGCGCCACCCTCCACCCTCAGCCTAAGGTGGAGGAGGCAATGTGGTGTGTTGAGTTAACGGCTGATGCAGAAAAGCCATTCTCACTAAAGTTATCTTGACAACGTCAAAACCCCAAGGGACATGTGTCATTTCATTCTTTTTTCAGAGGAAGTGCCAGCCATGGTAGCTCTCTATTTAGAGGAAAAGAAGAAAAATATGTTTATGCTTTGGAGAGGGACTTGTGACCCTGCTTCTCTGAGATGTTCTCCCTGGCTAGTCTGTTCCTGAAAACCACTAATAACCCCAGTTCTCCTGGTTTGTTTTCCCCTCTGTCCCCAGGGGGACCCATGTACAGTCCTGTCAGGTATGAAATCAGAGCCTCACAAAAATCTGTCATTAGACTGCTTCTGCCTTCCCGTGTCTCACCCTGGTGGGATGGTCTGTGGTTACCATGGCAATGGTATCTGGCAACAATGCTGGGCAGCCTTCCAGGAACTGGCTTTGGAAGCTGGGGGCCTGAAAGATGTCTGTTAGAGGTAATAAAGAGTTCTCTGGGTAAACATTTCTGTCTGACTGCTCCACTCAGCCACCTGCACAGGTCCAGAAGGTAATGAGCCTGTTGCAGGGCTGGGGACCTGGGGTGGAGGGTGAGCTGAGACTATTATATCACACATCTCACAGATGTCTCTGCTGCATGTATCATGATAGGACCAAGATTTCCACCCAAACGGATGGCTTTATCCAGATAATAAGTTTATAGCTGATACTGGGTCTGACCTCTGGAAGTCTTTGCCGTAGATTTACAACAATTCTCACATTCAGCTTTAAAAGTTGAATTTCTCATAATTTTTCTTCCTGCCATCTCTAATAAGCTCCTTTTCCTGAATTTGCTATTTTTGTTAATGCTATCACTATTTTCCTAAGCTCCCAAGGCTTCAAGATGCAAATTCGTCAGGCAGGCGGGGCGACCCAGTGGACAGGATGCACCCAATCCACTCTTAAGTCAAAAGAAAAAAATCCCATGAGCTTTTCCTTCCCATTTTTTTCTTACACTTATCCCTTTATGTCCATTCATCTATTCATGCATCTGTTAATTGAAAACATACTTATGAGCCCCTACGATAGACTGAGGCTTCAACAAAAAAGAAAACAGAAAAAAACTGTCCAGGCTACTCTGGAGGCTGACGTAGAAGGATCCCTTGAACCCACAAGTTCAAGGCTGTACTGTGAAATGATTAAGACTGTCAATAGCTACTGTGCTTCACTCTGGGCAACATAGCGAGATCGTATCTCTAATAAAAAAGAATAGAGAAGAGGAGGGGGAGGAGGGAGGGGTGGAAGAGGGGAGAGAGGAGAAGAGTTCAGGCTATGACTCTCTACTGTGACAACTCAAGTGAGATTTCTACCAGTTAGACTAGGACTCTGTCCACTTATAA
>NW_003852465.1:3030818-3060455 GCF_000181295.1 Otolemur garnettii
GGTCCAGGTATTCTGATCATCAATATATTCTGTTGCTTTTAATGGTTTCTACTCTGATGATGCCTTATTTATGGCAATTAAATGCTGTGTGCCTCTGCTACTACAGGATCCCTTTATCCCATCAGAATGGAACCATCTCCTGCTATCACCCCAGACTAGAAAGGCAGTCTCCATTGAGTGGTCCGAGGATGCTGGTGCTTTAATAACTAGTTAATTTTCCAATGATTTCATGAAATGAGAGTCTCCTGGTCTCATCAAGGATAGCCCAGGTGATGTGCTCTATAGCAGGTTCAAGGAACAATTGATGTAAAGAAAAAGAAATGTTTGAGAGAATCTGGCAAGGTGGGTATTCCGATATGGATGGAACTTGGATGGCAGAGCTAGAGTGGAGGGAGAGGAAGGGAAAGAGAACTAGGCCTGGGCAAACAGTGGACGTGAAGCTGGCGGCTCTTGTGAGCTACAACCTCTTTCCTTCTTTCCTCCCTGCTGGGCACGAATTGCTCATCTGGAGAGAAGGAAGAGAATATACTGAGTGTCCCTCACTCAGCCGCCAGGTTGCTGGGTTTTTCACCATTTGGGTTCTCCACTCCAATTTCCTTCTAGATCTTTCTCTCCTGTGTCTTTCCAGGGTCCCTTCCTCTCGGGCTCTCCCCCTTCCCAATGCAGAGCCATACTGTCCTCTCTCAGCTCTTCAAGCCTGCCTCAGTATCCCCACTCAGTCTGCTCACCCAGTTACCAGGATCACCTCACCTTCCCTGGTGGGCATCAGATTATATGTGGCAGACGATATTTGCCTGTCACAGAATGAATACAATGACTAATTTGAGAACGTGTCTGAAGTGTGTATGGAACGGCTGTCTCTGCCTGCTGGGGCCATAGTGAGGTCAAAGGAGGAAGAAAATGCTCTCAATGACCTGGCAGGTATTCACAGTCCCAGGAAGACTGTGAAGCCATCTAATTATTATTTAGTAAAATTGTTTTGTAAATAAAATAAAGCCAGAGTTTCTTAAATGATTTTAAAATCCATTGCAAATGCAGCTTTTGAAGTACCAGGATTCTTTGACTTCTGTGAAAGATACAACGTAGGCATAATTAAAATTTTGTTAATGGGATTTTACCTCCCGCTGGTTGCCTTATTTATGGGTATATTCCCACACAAACTGCGCACTGGCAATGATATTTAGGTACCATCACACTGTCAAAACGTACAGCAATCATTCTATCACGTGGAATCCGCAGCAAAAACAGACATCCTGTCAACATTACAGAGATTCACTAAGATAAAATGCAAAATTGTGTGTGCAAAAATAAATCTCACTGTCTCTCTCAGAGGATCTCACTCTTAGTTTTCCTCTCAGCCTACCCTCCGTGTAATTGTGTAATGGACTCATGAGCATGTCTTTGTAATTTCTAAGTTTTCTGAAATGCAAATGTATTCCTTTCGAAATTGCATAGTAGAGCCTTTATATGGGCCATTCAGATGCCTGGGGATTTCTGGCAAAGGAGCAGGGTCAGCCTTTCAGGTGCACAAGGAATGGAGAAGTCTTCTTGGAGCCAACAATGACAGTTTTGACTCAGGAACACCCGGCGGTCCTCAGAAGGGGGAATGGCGCTGAGCACACCCTGGCGTGGCTCTCAGATGGGTCTCTCCACTCTGAGCTCTCTGAAGATGAAAGCCGCCGTGTCCGTATCACTAAGTGTTCTTTATAACATCAGGGCACAGTAGCACAGCTTCAGGACACCTCAAGTAGGTATAATACAAACATTCTTCTCCCTCCCCATCAGCACAGAACTGCTTAGGCACCTAGAAGAATCTGGCGGGAGGTGGTGGTGCAGAAGGACCTGACTCTGGGAAGTCACAGAAGTACTCACCTGGAAAGGGGAATGATTTCCAGCAGAAGCGTCAGTCCTGCAAGGTGGCGCGTTTAGTTGTTGTTGTTGTATTGTATTGTATTTGTATTCCAATACATTTAGGGGGTACAAGTGTTCTTTTTTATGTTACACAGATAAATTGTATAGGGGTAAAGGCTGGGCTTTCAGTGAATCCATTCCCTGAACAGAAAATGCACACTTGCATTGCACCCAATAGGTAACTTTTCATCCCCCTTCCCCTCCCACCGCTCCCCCCGAGTCTGCAGTGTGTATTATGTCACTCTGTATGACCATGTATATCCATAGCTTAGTCCCTACTCATGACAGAGAAATCACGGTATTTGGTTTTCTGTTAGTAAGTTACTTTACATAAAGTAAGGGCCTCCAGTACCAACCATGTTACTGCAGGAGACATTATTTTGTTCTTTTTTATGATTAAGCAGTGTGTGTGTCTTTGAGAAATCTCCACAGTGTTTTCCACAGAGACTGTGCTAATTCACAACCCCCCCCCCAACAAGTGGCACAAATCAAGAGACAAGAGAACACTGCAGAAGAGACAGGAGTGTCCACTGGATAGGAGAAGTGCTGGGGGGACCCCCTGGTAGCATCCAAAAGGAGTGTCAAGTGTCAGGCACAATGACTTCCTGACAGACACAGCTTCCCCCCAGGAAGATAGTGCCAAGAGAAAATGAATAAAATTCCCTAGCCGGCTGGAAATATATAAGACACACCGTGGGGGCTCCCAGGAAAAAAACAGAAGGAACATTCAGGAAGCTGGGGCAAGAGTTAGTGAAACACGAGAGAGGGTGTGGGAAGCAAATCTCACAGCATCTGACACAGGGTAGACAATCAAACTTTCTCTTTTGGAAGGGTGAGTTTAAATGCCAGCAGAGCAGGTAGAGAATAGGACAGAAAATGACAGTCACAGTTACAACAGTTTCCTCTAAATAGAGTTACAATCTGTCTTGAGCAAATTTCTATCTGCTGGTCCTTGCTCTGTCCTCTCGAGAAAATGATTTGCTTGTCGCTCTATAGCAGTGACTTATCAAACTATGTTTTATGGATTCTTGAGATTCCAACGGAGGTCCCTGGGAGGGAAAGTGGGGGCCTGGGGGAGGGGCTTTAGCGTGGTTTCATAAATGATTTTGCTTGGAGGGCAAAAAGAAGGATTTTCTCAAAACAAAGTCACCCCTCTACAGCAATATAATGCAAGATGGCTCATCCTTCCAAACAATAACTCTTAAAATCTTTGAAGACAGCTGTCACAGCTCTGCTTAGTCTTTTCTCCTGAGGCGAAACACCTCAGACATCTGTTCCTCAGATAAGGTGCCTCCAGATCCTTCATCATGCCGTTTTCTCTCTCACACTGCCCTCTGGTTAATCCCTGTCCTTTCAATATGCGTGTGGCTGAATCAAAATTCATAGACTTTGACTCCAATTGTTTTTGAGTCTTTACTGTCTACAATTAATTTTTATCTTGCTTTTAAGCTCCTTTCATAATCAAGTGAGAGAAATTCAACTTTCAGATAAACCTATTTCTTTCCATTTAACATGTAGACTGTTCTGCTACCAATACATGTCTCTGCTATCCCAAAGACTTGTACGTGATTGGTTCATAGAGAGATGACGTCACTATAATGCAAAGGTGCTTAATTTCCTCATGGTTTCTGCCAGGCAAGGGAAGCAGAATTAGTGGGAACAGAATTATAGCCATCACTGAGAATGGAAAATACCCTTAGCTTAACAGTTGCACAGGCAGGAGGAACCTTTTAATCTGCATTTTAAGAAAATTAAAAATAAAAGTTTAGGTTTTTTTAAATGAGCATCTTTCCCAAGCTCAGACCCCCATTCCACCTGCCTTCTCTCAGCACCACAAGCTCGTGTTTTTGCACTATTGTTTCTGGGAATTCTTATTCCCTGAAGCAGCCTGAAGCCACTGATTTGCCTGCCTGCCCAGATAGTCTGTGTTATCCCTGAGACACACATAAATGTTTTGTTAGTGCGCTGCTTACCCACTTACACAGATTTTTAAGTGATTTGCCCCTAAACCTATTTTGCTACAAACTTTGCTCCTTTTCCCAAGCAATTTTACAGATTTTTACAGAGGTTTTCCCACATGGACTTCTAACAGGAAGGCCTGTGATCTCATTCAGGTCAATACCCAATCAATTCAAAGTTTAAATTCTTCATAAGGATGTTTCTCCCTTCTCAAAGTAATTTCCAACGCCTGCCCCCACCCTTCCTGAAATGGCGTATAAATGGGGTCCCTCTGCATCTGATGTCAGCAGCGATGAAAAGGGGCCTCTGAGCTCATTCGCATCTCTGGGTTGTCCCTGTCCTCCTTTGAGATGTCCCGTCCCATCTTCTTTCTGATCCTGGTGCTGGGACATCTTTGTGCTTCCTGGTGTCTCTAGGCATTATATGAGCACCTACTGCTGAAAACCATGGTCCTTCCCATGACCTGCAGCTGCAAAATCCCAACAGCGTGCTCTCCCCTCCACGTGACCCCACACCACGCATGAGCCATAGGCTTCCTGAGCCCTTGTCCCCGCCCCAGTGAGAGAGGCAGGACTCTCCTGTGTAGGACGAAGGCACCTGGGGCACTACCCCAGCCCATCAGTCTCAGTGCCTCTGCCCACCAAGGCTGCCCTTCTGCTCTGCACTGTGTAAGGAGAGCACGGCAGAAGCTTTCTTTGCATCTCAACCTTCACCCCCCAAGATTCAGCTTCTTGTATAGCTCTGCACACAGACTGCCAAGACTGCCACTGGACCTTGTAAAGAGGAAACATGGAAAATCTGAAATCCCATTAGTGTCTCAACACAGCCCAGGTTTCAAGATTATTATCTCTTTGTAATTTCAAGGCAGTCAAATTTGAGTCTCAAAATTGAAAACTATATTTCCCATTGCTCTTCTAGGCTGTTAGTTTCCCTTCAACTGAAGCAATGATTGTCAGTGATTCGGGGCAGAGGAGCTGTCAGGAGTCAAGAGACTTCAGTTTAATATCTTTAAAACATTCACCAAGGTTTCATGTGATGTCTAGAACAAAACACATAGCTCTAACCAACAGAGTTCGCTGGAACTTGGACTGGGAATGTGCTGACCTCCGGAGGGGGCATTCCATTCTTATTAATAACCTTTCCATGTCTCCGAGTCGTGTAACTGAGCTAAAGTGCTGTTGGGAAAGGGCAGATGTGGTCCACCCTTCATTCCTCCAAGGTCACACACGGTAGTTCCTGAGCCAGGGATGCTGCTGGGATGTCCCCATCTACTGTTCTCATTGTGACGAAGGTTGTCTGCCTCTGCTCCAGCTGTGACCCAAGAAGTGTCACTAATGCTCCATTTACCCTATCACCTTATGCCTCTAAGTTTTTTTGCTCATAGGCGTTTCCTGCGACTGCCAAGCACAGAAAACAAATGATGCAGTCTTCCCTGGCAGATGGCTGGGCCCCAAGCCTCCCCAGGCTGGACGCCTTGGCCAAACAGCACCTGTCATCAGGATGGCCGAGTCCCACCACCAAAGTCATCCCACCAGCCTGCTCTGCCCCACCCCCACAGGGCACCTTCTTGTGCCTCTGTCCTCTCCATTCCTTTGTGATCTGATAAAATACTCTGCTATTGTTTTCTTTATAGTCAATTAATAAACTTCTGGAAGAGGGCTTCAACCTCCAGAGAGGGCTATACCAAATGGCCAACCGGCTGAAATTCTCTGCCCTGTGTACAAATTCCACAGTTTCTCCCACACCTATGGAGTCTCATGCACTGATGAGCAACAAGGAAAGAGGGTGGGAAAGATGGGGTAAAGGTTCATCCAAGCCTCTGAGCAAACCTGGAGCCAGCCCAGTTCACTCTTGGTAAATCAGCCCCTCATTATTAATTCTCCACACTGCAGCCAGATGGTCATTTGAAATGATGGTCCTGTCACATATGACTCCTTTCCTCAGTGCAGCTTTTAAAAAGCTTGTGATCTCTGAGTGCAAGGCCTCTTTAAGTTTCTCCAACAATATAAAATTTATTTCTCTGAATTATGACGTTATAGAACAGTGGTCGATCTTGCAGTAACAGAGAAAATGAAGGAACATTGAATTACAGTTGCCCTGTCCATGCTGGACCATTCGGGGTCATTATAAGGTGAAACTTAAGACTCAAGGAAAGAGCAGTTGGAAGTTCATGTTAAAAGAGAAATAAGAGAGATATGGGTGCTTCTACTAGAGGGGAGAGGCTCTGATTGATTTCCCCTGATAGCCTTTTTCTCTAACCTTAAATATGGAAGTTTAGGGACATCTCTGTGTCCCTCAATACGGGCCTGACATTCAGACCTCAGTGTCCACTAAAGCTAAAGCATAATAAAGTTTTAAAGGGTAATCGATATCTTGCATTATCTTAATTTTAGCAGGTGGGTTAATTTCAAGTGAAATAACTGCCCATTCTTCCGTTAGCCTTGACTTACTGGAACCCCTAAAAGTCTCATCTTTTGACTCTCTTTCCTCCTTGAAATGACAGTGAAAAAATGTGTGAAAGAATTCACTAATTAGTGACAAAATGAAACCAGAGTAGAATTTTCCCCCAGAACTGAACTCTTGGAGCTCAAGAATTAAACTCTAACACAAGTGTGTCGTCTGCCTAAATGGGAAGTCAAGGTGCTTGGCAAGGTGCAGAGCCCTGAGAAAGACGCTGGGCTGAAGGTAAATACAGACCTCCAGGAAAGAGGCAGTAAGGAAAGAAACTGAAACGATGATGAGAAAGGACAGGCAGCCTACAGGGCTCCATTCCCAGAGTCCAGCTGCCCCATTCAGGGGCCCACGGGAAACCCACTGCCCTGCTTTGAGCCCCGGTGCACAGAGAGACGTCCTCTGGGTGCACAGCCACCCATACTAAGCCTGCTTCTCAACTCATGAAAATAAATAACACTGCAAAGACACCTGACACTCAAGGAAATCCAAAATAACAGATGAACAAGGCTATGATGAACAAAACTATACCAAACAACTAACCCTGGGGCTCTGGAGGAAACAGAGTTTAAAACTATGCCATTAGCATCCCAAGACACATCCAGAGGGACATTGCATCCTTAACACTGTACAAGAAAGGAACAATCCAAGAACAAGAAAGATTAGACACGTGATGGCCAACTCAAAATAGAGTCATGAATAGACCAACAAAGGGTGTCCAACCTTCTTTCTTTTCTGCCACACATTGGAAGAAGAAGAGTTGCCTGGGGCCACACATTAAATACACAAACAGTAAGGAAAACTGATCAGCAAAAAAAAGGTCCGTGTCTCCTTTTTGTGATCCGTGTCTACTTTTTGTGATATCCAACACCACAGCTAAGCAAAAAAGTCCTCACAAAATCAGTATGCAGCCCACAGGCTGCAGGTTGAACACCCCTGGAGATGATAAGATAAAAATAGTCACATGTAAGGTTGGAGATATACAAAGAACTGAAGAAATGTTCCAGAATGGAGAACAGAAAGACAAAGTAAAATATGAGAGAAAAAAATTCAAGTGTGATAAAGGTTTAAAGTTCAATGTTTATGTGATAAATTCCATAAACACAAAACAGACAATGGTGTTGGAAAAATATAAGCATGTAAAAGAAAGAATAAAAGGAGATTTGCTTGGATGGAAAAAGCCAAGGTGTTAGGGTCCAGGCAACCAGCCACCTCCTTTTAAAAAATTCAGGGCAGAATAAACTATAGATCTGAGAAACTTTCAAAATGAAAAAGAAAACAGACTAACTGCAAAGGAAGAAGCCACAGGCGACACTCCAAAATAAGGAGCAAAGCTCAAAGAGGAACGTTTCCTTGAATCTTTCATATACGGCCAAGTTATGAACCGAGAGTGAGGATTTTTCAACATGTTTATAATGCAGAATACCACAAAGTTTAAAACACGGGGTCTACCTTTGAAAAAAATGTCCATAGTGGTACACAAACAAAAGCAAAAATAAAAAGCATCCCACAAAGAAAAATGACCAGAGTAGCCCTGACACAGAAGTAGTGGAGGAAATAAAAAACAAAACAAAATTGGGTAGACTGCAACCTTTTAAAGATTTTATTTCAAACAGGAAAAATCGAATTTGCTGGATTATTTTTCCATTCACCTGCGT
This sequence comes from Otolemur garnettii, assembly GCF_000181295.1. NCBI lineage: Eukaryota > Metazoa > Chordata > Mammalia > Primates > Galagidae > Otolemur > Otolemur garnettii. Next base: position 3,038,798 of record NW_003852465.1, read on the forward strand.
CTGTTTGTTTTACTGAGTTCTGCAGTAAATGATAATCATAGGATGATAACATTTAAAGTGTTCATTATTTTTCTGATTTTAGAATTACAGAAAATAATAGAATATAAAGGATGCAATTGTGAGTACAGAATTGCAGAACAGAATGTAAATGTTATAAATATAAAGTACAATAATAAAAATCGGGAGATAAATGAGAAAAGCAGGAGGTAAAAGGTAGTATGCATGCACTAAATTCCCCATCTTTCACAGGAAAGGCAAAATAGAATGTATGCAATCCACAAGTCAACCAAGAGAGGCCTAAGGGTATTATCTCAGCACACAGGGAACCTCCGGAAGCAGTGGAAACGAATCCTGCCCACAAAGTTGCCTTTGCAAAGTGAGTCAGAGGACGAGGAGCCGAGAGAGAAGCAGATTCTGCTTTACATTTCCTACACGCTGGTACGACTTAAATCATTTACCATTTGGATGCGTTAGTTCTATTATTTACTACCAAAATGTGGAGAAAGAAATGTTCAGCCTGAAAGGCATGTTCTCAATCCTGGCTGTATACATTTTGGCCATTTAAATTGAAAAATAAAATAGGTTCCTCTTTTTAAAATGTTGTTTTTACAAATCCTGAGTTTTCAGAAGAAAATCTGGGAATCTTTGTAGCAGGGGCCCGAGTAGCTCTGGGTCCAGTTCCCCATAATGACCCTCATTATTTGCCACTTTGGACTTAGACATGGGAGGTGCTGGCTAAACGTGCAGGGAGCAGGAAGAATAGGATGGCTGGAAGTTCAACCCTGTGTCACAGGGTTGAGAACTGAGCATAAACTGGCCAACTTGATTAGCTACTGAGTCCCAAGGAGGTGCGAAACTAGCTTGAGTTTTGGTTTGGAGATAAGTACGACAGTAAAGGGCAGAAGCCAGTCTGGAAAGAATGGCCTATTTGGGACCCACAAGGTGCCACAGAGTTATTTGGCATCTAAGGAAGAAAAAAACAGAATGGAAGAAGCTACTTTTACAGTGTCGCTTTGGGCCAGCTCGGATTGTAAGCCTTGATGAAGCTGAAGTCCCGTCTGAGGTTTGAAAGTCACAGTTTATTTCTTTTTATTTATTGATCTATTTATTTATTTATTTATTTATTTATAGAGACAGAGTCTCACTTTGTCACCCTCAGTAGAGTGCCGTGGCATTACAGCTCACAGCAACCTCCAACTCCTAGGCTTAGGCGATTCTCTTGCCTCCGCCTCCTGAGTAGCTGGGACTACAGTGAAAGTCGCAGTTTAGACCACATCACTGAAATGTCACTGACTGCACCACCCTGGCCTCTAATACAAAGCTTTATCCAGCTGTCCCCAGAAACCAGGGCAAAAGTAATCAGTCTTTTTAGACCCAGTGGGAGCCATAACGACCAGTGGCACATATGTTTTGTAAATATCATAGCTGATCGAAAAACACATTTAACAATGAAACTTTTATAAGAATAAAAACTATCAAGAACAGAACATGGGTTACTGAAATACTGTTGACATGACATGAGGTCACTGCTTCTACGTGCCTGGAGGAACAGTAATATTTACTGACCTTCTGATATGTTGGTTTTAGGTATGACTCTATTTGCATAGTGTCCTTTTTAGTTTGTAGCCTCCAGTATCTGTTTCAATTCTTTTAAAATTCATTTCAGCTATTTAACAAACAGGACTGGGCAGTGCCTGTGGCTCAGTGAGTAGGGTGCCAGCCCCATATACCAAGGGTGGTAGATTCAAACCTGGCCCCAGCCAAACTGCAACAAAAAATAGATGGGTGTTGTGAACACCTGTAGTCCCAGCTATTCAGGAGGCTGAGGCAGGAGAATCGCCTAAGCCCAGGATTTGGAGGTTGCTGTGAGCTGTGACTCCACAGCACTCTACCAAATGCAATAAAGTGAGACTCTGTCTCTAAAAAAAAAAAACAAAACAAATTAACAAACAGGACCTTAGTGTATATAAACAGCTAGGTCAATCTGAGGGTGGCACTCAGCAGAAAACAGGTAATGAACACAAAACAAGGGTGTGAATATGAGTAATATGAAATCACAGGAATGAAAAAATGTATTAACAAGTAGATGAACGTTTTTATCGTCTGTATTGAACCCAATGCATTAAAAAAGTAAGTGCTGGCAAAGTTTGATCCTGACATTTTCAAAGCAAAAAACTTCACATTGACTTAATAACAAGGGGAGAAGCACCAAGGCATCTTGCTATGAAATGAAAAGAAGAAGATATACCTTGAGCCCTCGAGGGAGTGACAACCCAGGTGGGACCAGCCTGCGATGGCTGCTTATAACCCTCTCAGTCTCCATCCGACTCAGACCTCATGGGCTCTTCTGCCACTTCATAACAGCCTCTAGGATTCAAGGGAACCTGCTTTCTTTTCTCAGTTTAATTTACACTGGGAACTCACCTCCAACCCAGATCACCCTGGAGAAATTCTTTAAATAGGAGAATAGAATATCAGATTGGCTGATCCAATCAATAAGACAACATTTAAGGAAAGAGCAACTTTTGTCCTTTTATAGTTTCTATTTCTTTTGATTTTTATTGTGAAGGCAAACAGGACCTTTTTATTAGCACATCTTCTGCACTGCACCGATGGCACAGTTTTGAAACTCACTACTGTGGGCACCATGATTCATGCCTGTAATCCCAGCCCTTTTGGAGGTCAGGCAAGAGCATGGCTTGAGGCCAGGGGTTCAAGATCAGCTGGGGCAACATTGCAAGACATTATCTCCACAAAAAAAATAAATAAAAATTAGCTTGGTGTGGTAGTGTGCGCCCCTCATCCCAGCTACTCTGGAGGCTGAGGCTGGATGATCACATGAGCCCAGGAGTTTGAAGCTGTAGCGAAATATGGCTGTGCCACTGTACTTCAGCCTGAATGACATAGTGAGGCTGGATTTCAAAAAAGAGAGAGAGAGAGAAGAAATTTGCTACTGCTAGGTTGCTATCTGCCCAGTTTCTCTGACTTTTTCCTTCTTAACAGTTCCCAGTGGGGAATCTGAATTTCTGCATCATATTTAGCAGTAGATAGTTCACCACTCACGGATGCCAACATCCCATGAGAATACAAGAGCACAGCTAATTTCAGATCTGAAGGGTTCGCTGAACTATTCAGAAACACGACAAGGGTCACTCTGTAACATAAAATAAGGTGCGGCGCGCACAGGCCTGCTGATTGAGTGGTAGTGTGGATGGTCGTGCGCACTTGTCACTCACTCTTCACTCTCATTATTGTCCTGCTTCCCTAATTCAGTGATGTATCATCTTCCCGCGTTTGTCCAAATCAGTTCAGCAGCAGATAAATCAGAGCTTTTCCTGGCCTTTCCCTTGCAAGCCGTTCGAACCACCCATCTGACCATGAAAGAAAGCACCTAATAGTGTGTGTGGCCGGAGAAAATATCCGCGTTAACTCTGCAGAAAACCACTTCTGCAAGAGTGTGTGCAAATATGCCCGTGGGGTAGGGGGGTGGGGGGGTGTGCAGGTGCACGCCTATGCAGGCACACTAAACTCACACGCCATGGAACAGATCCCGAAAGAATAACATCAAAGCCACAAACTGTTGCTCATTTTTCCTTTAGAAAAAGAAAAGCCAGTTTTTTCTTTTTTTAAGACGAGAGTGTATGTTCGACATTTCAAAAGCAGTAGAAGATCCTATTTTTATATCCTCGTGAGCTGTAGGAGCTGAAAATTAATTGGTTCTTTAACTGGCAAGTCCTTTGACAGACAATATAGCCCAAAATTCAGAGGTCTATTACATTTTTCTCTTTGTGGTTGCACAGAGGAAGAATCACAAGCCAGGGAAGACGTCCTGGGAAGACCTGAAGACCGCAGCACCCCCCTGCCCCTTTCATTCCTCTTCCTCAACCCACTCCCACTATTTGATATTTCATTGTGCTTTTTTTTTTCTTGCCTTTAGAGATTTTGTCTCTTCTTCTAGGAAGTATGTTCTGGAGGTGGGCAGAAGTATACAAAGCAAGGGCTGCGACTGACAGGGAGATAAAAGGGCAGTTGGAGTGTCCACCACGGCCGCCACTGTCCTGCAAGAATGTGCAGCTGAGAAACGGTGGCTTCTGCTCAGTCCTCATGAGCTCTCGGGACAGGCGCTAGACCACCTCCCCTTCCTCTGCAGAATTCACCCCTCTGCTCCTGGAGCATTTGCTGGCATGTCAAAAAAAAAAAAATGAAACCAGGGCATTTGGCTTTTTTTACATGCTACAAAGCATGGTGCAAAACCATTTTTCCCCCAGAAATAATAAAGTAAATGGACAGCAGTTTTCTCATATTCTATAAGAGATCACCCCAGGCTTCCTGAACTGGTTCTGTGCCCACGTTTGTGCCTGGGGTAGAGTCAACGTTGACTGCTGCAACCCTTCCGGTAGGGTATTGAAGTTCTCTGGGGGCAAAAGGTAGCTGGCTATGGCTGTGCACTCGACTGTTTCAATGTATAGTTGCATTTTAAAAACCTCTCTCCCACCCTCCCCACAACAACAAAAAAAATTGTGTCTTTATTTTAAACACAATTTTTTTTTCAGTTGTGAACCTAACTTTTTCCAAGTTGGTTGACAGAAAAGATGTCAGACATTTTCTTTAAAGTTTCCACACGACGTGTCTGTAGGTAGAGTGCTGGGTGCATGCACACAACCACATCATACAAACGCTTACACTCTTTCTCACTCTGATTTTGGAGGGTTTGTTGATACTGTATGTTTTCATCAGTATCCCTAAAGGCTCACACCTCTCTGTTACTTTTGTTGTGTGTGTTTGTACCACTTTTCTTAATTCTCTGTCTTCTCCTTGTTGTCCTAAGAAATTACAACCTAACATTTCACTGGAGAACACTCAGAAGAAGAAAAACTGGATAACCCGGGAGGTTCCTTTCCTCATTTGATTTGGTAGCTTAGGAGGGAGCTGGCATAACACATCTACGTTCACATAGGAAAAGAACAAACTGACTGACGTCAGGGGGTTCCAGAAGGTTCTCCTTTCAAACAAAGCCACTTCTCTGATCAGAGAGCCCCTGGGATGTCACAATGTCATAAATGTCCCCTTCTTCTCCCATCCCTAGAGTGCAGGCCCAGGGTTTTTCTCTACAGAACATTGGCCACAGTAATGCAGCCCACCCATCCCCAGCACGAGCCATGGGATAATGAGGTTTTGAGAGATGGTGTGTGCCCTACTATTCTCTGCTCACTAACTTTCCCTCAATAGAATGTACTATATATTTTCACCACCAGTGCCTGTGGGGATTCCTCCAAGCACAACCTCTCCCTTCTTTAGCTAGTGCCTCTTTACCTGGCTTATCCACCTGAGGAACTCCTCACAATCTAGACGAATGGTTTATAAACTATACTGTCCAAATTTCTCAGGCTAGTCCCAAAACAAGCATCTTCATCATATGAACCGTCATATAACACAGTGGCCTTGTTTGTGATTCCATTTTCCCACAACACTGCTTGCAAGTGTACCAAGACAAGTCTCGTTCTTTTAAGAACTTGGGGTGGGGAGCTATGAACACAGAACTGAGTGAGTAAGCAGTGGAGGGATTGTCCTACCAGTGTCCTGTGCAAAGGAAGAGCACTCAGCTCTGCTGCACAGATATTGCCCTTGTTTTCCCTTTCTCAATTGGTTTGTCCTCCTTTGTTAGGGCAAACACGTGTGTCTGGGGGCAGGGTGGGATGGCAGAATATGCTAGTAATGATTCTAATGTTATTTCAAGTTGTCAAAGCAGGTATTTGGCATACTCACCTGTTATTGCCTACTAGAGCTAAAAACGAAAGCTCGTCAAGAGTATTTCAAATAACCAGGCAGAACAGAAAGTCACAAACTTGTCACACATTCTCTTTTATATAATAACCCCAATTAAAAATAGGATCTAGAGGTGTCAAACACCAAACTGAAAATTAAGTAAGAGTTTGTGCATTAAAAAAGTTTAAGTAAAGATATTAGCAGGTCATGGATATTTTGTATACTAAAGGGGATTGAAGGAAACGACATTCCTTATTCTCTATCCGTTTCAGTGAAATCTTGAAGCAGCACATGTTCCACACAATTTAGCGGAAGCTCTCAGAGGATTCTGAAATATAATCATGGGAAGAGTGCTGTTCCAGAATGAAGTCTTGACAAGCAATGAAAAGAAAATAAATGAATTACAACAAGCATGCTAAAAAGGAAAAATAATGTTAGATAAATTTCCCCAGGAAACTAGCGATAAAGGAATACATTTTCTGCTATGTTTTTAATCTGCTTTGTTTTTTATTTATAAATAACATGTTCGGCTCAAAAAAAAAAGATAAAATCAAATAGAATTATTTGCCAGCTTATTTCAGGACAGCATAGTATTTTAAAATAACAATAACAAACACTAGTATATTTCAGGGCTTAGGGTTGATTTTAAAGAGATTCAAGTTATAGGTAACTGAAAGGAGGAGCGAGGACAAAGGGCATAGTATATTAATAATTCTTTTTAAGTAGAAAGTATTCCTAAAGGGAAAATAATTCAATTAACATAAAAGAACTGAACAACTAGTGGGCCTTATCTGGCTTAGGACCCAGAACTTTATTCTCACCAGTCATCAGCCCATTATTGAGGTTAAATTTTAGAAACTATGGAAACTGTTTAATTTTAAAAAAAATACCTTAGACAAAAAGGCCAGTCTTCTTTGTACAATCACAACATGTAATTACTAACAGGAGCCTAACTAACTACAATCTTCAGAGAATGAGATTGAACTTTAGTATTCACCTCGTTTGAATACGAAGCCCAACCCCAGCCCACAGCTTCACTTCTATATATGGTACAGCTGATGTGTAGCACTGACACCTGCCAAATGGGGTTGAAGCCTCCAGTGAGGGCTGGAAAGATGCATGTGGAGGCACAGTTTATGTCAACAGTGGAGATATGGAAAGCAGATCTGACAGGCTGGCTCAAAAATTCTCCACTTACATACACCACTATTACTTCCCTTCAGCCTCTTGGAGAGCCAACCTGAAGTCCTTGAAGAGAATTCTGCTGTAGTCTTGGTTCCAACATAAGAAGGGCAAATGGAGAAAGTATGAGAGGGGACTATGCAAATAGAGATAAAGTATTTCTAAGATCCAGGGCCAAGTAAGATGGCCAAAAAGAAACCTCCAGTGCTTATTCCTCCACACGAACACTAAATTCAACAACTATCCACCACAAGCAAGCATCTTCAGAAGTCCCAAAAATTAGGTGAGTAGTCATACTACCTTGTTTTAACACTATGTCAAGGAAAGAAGCACTGAGAAGGGCAGAATGACCGTCTTGCATGGCCTATGCCACCTCTACCCCACTCCCTGGCACGTGAATGCACACTGAGTGGGGGAAGTACCTATGCCCAAGGAATGGATAGTGAAGTGATTGTGGGACTTTGTATAGAAACCCAGGGCTACCCTGACACAGAGGAGCATAACACAGGACAGAATTCTGCTGGTGCCCATGGAGGGAGATTTTAGACAAGCCAGGCCAGAGAGAAATTCTCTACCCCAAAATCCTAGTTCTAACTAGCCCCACCAATGCCTACAAAAAGCATCCTAGGGACTGGATTAAATTCATAAGGCAGTCAGACCACAAAAGCTGCAGTCCTTGGGCAATTCCTGTAGCTGTGCTGTCTCACATCCAGAGGACCTGGAGTTCATACAACCCAGTGAGATACCAGCACCTGCAGCCAAGCCTGTGCCTGTGTCACCCTCCCCCAACTCTAGGCAGCTGGGTTCAGGGTCTTCCACTTGAGGAAAAGAAAGAGAAGAGCTCAGAGGACTTTTGTTTTTGCAATTTGGGTACCAGGTCAGCGACAGTAAACTAAAGTACAAAGCAGACTCCTGAAACCCTCTAAGTCTGGGCCTGGCAGGCATGTCTGGACCCATCCTAGGCCAAGAGGAAACACACTACTCTGAAAGGAAGGACACAAATGGCAGGATTCACCAACTGCTGACTAAAGAGCACTTAGGCTTTAAATAAACATCAGAGGTACCCAGAAAAGAGTCACCACAGGCTTTGGGTAAGACTAGCCTGGCTTCAGGTGTGACCAGGTGCTGGTGGCCATAGGGGAGTGCCCCTGTCACTTTTCCCCCAACTCCACAAGCCCTGCGTAGAGAGTGAGAGACTTCACCTGGTAATCCAGGGACTTCACCCATATATTACACAACCTCACCAAGACAGTATCACCAAGAAGCAAGAGTCACAACATTACTAGGCTTGAGACACCACCAGTGGTGTCATGGTTGCAGTCACCAAAGACTTAGATCACAACACTCAATTCCCTTTGGATATCTGGGAAGCTTTCTCAAGTAGGAAGAGTTCAAACAAGCCCAGACTGTGAAGATAAATATCTAACACTTCAATACTCAGACATCCAGAAACATCCAAAAGCATCAAGAACATCCAGGAAAACATGATCTCACCAAACAAACTAATACAAGGAACCAGTGACCAATCCCAGAACATGGAGCTATGTCAACTTTCAGAGAAAGAATTCAAAATAGCTGTTCTGAAGAAGCTCAGTGAGCTTCAAGACAACACAGAGAAGGAATTCAGAAGCCTATCAGAAAAATTTAACAGAGGTTGAAATAATAAAAGGAAAATTAACCATAAATTCAGGAACTGAAGCATTCAACTGATATTACCAGAGTATCAACAACAGAACTGACCAAGCTGAAGAAAGAGTTAGTGATCTTGAAGATAGATTATTTAAAAATACACAATCATAAAAGAAAGAAGAAATAAGAATGGAGCATGCCTCCAAAATCTAGAAAATAGCCTAAAGAGGGAAAATAACAGAGTTACTGGCCTTAAAGAGGAGTTTAAAAAGAGAGGTAGAAAATTTTTCCAAAGAAATAATAATAGAGAACCTTCCAAACTTAGAGAAAAATATCAATATTCAGATACAAGAAGTTCATAGAACACCAAACAAACTCAACCCAAACAAGACTACCTTAGGCATTTAACAACTATGCTCCCAAAGGTCATGGATAAAGAAAAGGAAAAAAGACAAAAATAACACATTAAAGAGCTCTGATACATCTGGCAGCAGACCTCTTGGTGGAAAGGAAAGGAGAATATGACATATTTAAAGTACTGAAAACCTTAACCCTAGATTATTATATTCTATAAAAATACCCTTCAGACATGAAGTAGAAATAAAGACTTTCCCATACAAACAAAAACTGAAGGATTTTTGTAACACCAGACCTGTCTTACAAGAAATGCTAAAAGAAGTTTTTCAATCTGAAAGAAAGAGACATTAATGAACAATAAGAAATTCTCAGAAGGTATACAACTCACTAGTAACAGTAAGAATATTCTATTGCTGTAATTTCAGTATATAAACCACTTTACAAGGTCTGATCATTAAGTTCATGACTCATCCTATAAAAAGTGCTAAATATCACTATGGTCACCTTTAACATACTCCCTTTGATGCACTGATGCCAGCACCTAGTCCACCCTTCAAAGTAATTTTCAAACTCTTTTTCTGGAATGGCCATCAATGCTGTTGTCACATTGCTCTTGAAATCCCAAATGTTCTCAAAAGGTCTTCCTTTCAGTATTTCCTTATGTTTAGGTAAAGAAAAAGTTACTGGAGGCCAGATCAGATGAGTAGGGTGTGTGTTCCAACACAGCTATTTGCTTACTGATTAAAAACTCCTCCCTCATAGACAGTGCCATGTGAGCTGGTGCACTGTCCTGATCCAAGAGTCCATGAGTTGTTGGCAACGATTTTCAGTTAAGATTTTGCTAACTCTTTCTCTGTCAATTTTTACCCAGTCTGTTAGGCTTTTTATAGTCAACTGATAATTTTGACACACAATTATCAAATTTATGAATGTTTGCTCATTACTCTAATTCAAATTCCAAAATTCTTACAACAGCACACAAAAACAATAATGAACACCATTTAGCAAGACACCACATCAGCATGGACACAGCTGAGACACTAATACATCAAGCTTATGAAACCTTACAAGGTGTTTCTGTGTAAGCACACAGTGGTAAGTTCGTGAACTTAATTGTCACACCTGCATATCTTGGGTAGGAAGACTAAAAGACAAATCTATCAAAAACAACCACAACAACTTTCTGAGAGGTAGTATACAAATATATGTATGGAAACAACATAGGAGAAGAAGTTAAAGGATAGAATTTCTGTTGTTATAGATTTCTTATTGTTCATTTGTTTACTTGTTTATAAACAGAGTCATGATATGTTTAACATAATTGGCTACAAAATGTTCTTTGCATGATAACCTCGAATTGAAAAACCTATAATAGATACACAAAAAAATAAAATGCAAGAAATTAACTTAATACCAGAGAAAATCACTTTCAGCAAAGGAAGATGGAAAGGAAGGAAGAAAAAGAGGACCACAAATCAGTCAGAAGTCAAATAAAACCCAACCCATCAATAATAATAACATTGAAGGTGAATGGACTAAATGCACCAATCAGAAAAATATTGAGTGACTGAATAAACAAAAAGCCAAAATTCAACTATAGATTGTCTGCAAGAAACCCACCAATAAAGACATGCATAGACTGGAAATAAAGGGATGGAAAAAGGTATTCCATGCAAATGGAAACCACAAACAAGCAAGAGTAGTATGCTTCTATCAGATAAAATAGATTTCAAGACAAAAACTGTACAAAGAGACAAAGACGGTCATTATATAATAATAAAGAGGTCAATTCAACATGAAGACACAATAATTCTAGATATACAGAGGATGTCAAAAACATGTATACACATTTTAAAAAGGAAAAACCTAAGTGTCCATCAACAGATGAGAAATTGTGGTGCATATAAACAATGGAATATTATATATCCACAAAAGAATGACACCCTGCCATTTGCAACAACATGGATGGAACTATAGAATATTATGTTAAGTGAAATAAGCTAAGCACAGAAAGAAAAATCTCACGTTTTCACTCATATGTAGGAGGTAATTGTTATAAACAATTGATCTCAGGGAGACAGAGAGTAGTATGATATTACCAGAGGCTGGAAAGGGTAACATGAGCAGGGAGAGCAGGATACAGTGGGGATGGTAATGGGTGCAAAACTATAGTTAGATAGAATATTTGATAGATAGAATATTGTTGTTCTATCTATCTGTTGTTAGGTTGAACAATATTTGATAGCACAACCAAGTGACTATAATCAATGATAATTTAGGGCGTACTTTAACTAAAAAAGTAGAATTGGAATGTTCCTAACACAAAGAAGTGATAAATGCCCGAAGTGATATTACCCTGATTTGATTAACTCGCTTCACATGCCTATATCAAAATGTCACATGTACTCCCATAAACAAATACAATCATTACATACCCATAATAATCCAAAAAAAAAAAATTTTAAATAAAAGAATTTCATGGGTGGAAAAATTATCTCTAAAACCTTCGACTGAAGAAAAATGGCCTTCGTGTCACCATCCTACCATGTCAGAAATCCTTGTACACCACATTCAAAATTTTGGTTCTGATAAAAGCATAGGGTAGCCACCAAAAGGTTGTGTGATAGGACCCTATCTCTCCAATGATTTATTGGATGCAAAAATAGTCAGACACTTGAAAGCATAAAGTCAGTGCACAGATGTGCCACTGGAATCCTGCCATGTTCCATGGCTGGCCGAGAAGCCCAGACTGCTATCCCTTTAGGCCACATAACATGTGCTGCTTGTGGAAGATAGCACACCCACAATAGATGTTAGCAAATACATCAGCGCTCCAGAAAGAGAAGCAGAGAAACAGAGTCCATCTGAATGTCATTGCCAGGCAAGATTCAGAAAATCAGACACCGCCATGATAATGGTCACCAATGCACTTTAGAAACCCATCTGCATTGAGACCACATCACAGTCAGCACTGCAGGGCAGGTGGGACGCCCACAGAGAGAATTCTGACCTCACTCTGAGTGTCCCCCCTCCTCCCACACCTTTTTAGTAACACAACAGGTACCAGATTTGTTCAGCCCCTTTTAAAATCTGGCCCCTCCCATTTACTCATCATCCAGAAATGAGGATTTTCATAAAAATTGAAAACTACTTTTCTGAAAAATGGAAGAATCAGAGAAATAAAATTCTTCATAGGGCTTCAACATTCAAATTCAAACTAATTAACAGCAATTCTGTAACACAGATGCAGAATTTAGTAAATATCACAGATAAATACCCACAGTCGTTTTGAGCAAAAAATTAAATACATGTGTAAACAAGACCTTTTTAGACAGTTCCAAGAACGGTATATGTGGCCTATATGAGGGTATAAGAAATTTTATGTATTCATTTGAAATCGTTAAAGTAATTTGGAGACTGAAAAGAGAAGTAGAAAGGGATGTCCGTAGAGTTTGACTATGGTTTTCGATAGGGGATGATTTTACCCCACAGGGGACATGTGACAATGTCTGGGGACATATTTGACTCTCCCAACTGTAAGAGGTGGGGCGTAACTGGCATCTAGAGGGTAGAGTTAGCAATGCTGCTAAACCTCAGCAATGCACAGGGCAGCTCCCCACAAGGAACTATCCAGCCCCAAGGGGCAATGGTGTCACGTTTGAGACATTCTGCATTGAACTAAGCATGAAGTTATATAGTACAAGATTTGTTTGGTGGTGGGGGAGATTTTTGATTTGTTGGAAATATATTAGGGACTTTGCTGTAAGATCACCAGCAAGTTATTGAGTAATCCTGCCAACATGTATATTAACCCCAATGACTCTACCCTACAGGATTTTAATGAATTCAAGTTCTTATCCTAACATCAGATTTAAAACCTGGAAGATTGCTTAGCCTAATGCCATGGATGCCACCCAGAAATAACATAAATAGATACACAAACAAGGACAGAAGAGAAAGAAGATCTGTCAGATTTATCTCTGCTTTGATATTTATCCTACAATTACAAATTAAGAAGTGAAAGGGGAGAGAAAGAGCCCATCATTGCCTGGACCACTTTTGCCAAATAGCATTTATAGTTCTCTGCAAGTAACCTTTTGCTTGGTAGATAGCAAAGTTTGTGCAGTAGGCTGAATCTGTCATTAAACATTTGCCGGAAGATCTGAGTGTTAACATCAGCGACACGGTTTCCTAAACATGTCACATTTCCTCTGCCTGTCACGAAGAATTACAGCTTCTGTGACTCCCTCTATAATAGCAGCTATTTGTGATATTTTAACCTAATGTACAGCCTCAGAAGAGAAACAACGGATACAATAAAACGTCTGCCAGGAACTTGCTTGAAGGAAAAGATTCTGGGTGTTAGGAAGCTTCCAAATTAAAGAGTAAAACCTCGGGTGTCAGATACTAAAGGATCTTCATTCGTTAACTTCCCTGTGAATTTCTGTCTTGATTATGGCCACATCCCAAAGGGAAAAAGTTATAATTCACCTACGTTGGCTTTATTTGGCGAAATCATAGGCAAAGTCAGTGAATGCAGAAAGTCTAATTTTGGTTTTTGACCTTTATGGACTGATGTGGTGGAGGGGACACACTGCAGTCGAATACAAAGGATTTCCTTTAATGAGAGTTTTATTCTTCTGTGTGGATTCTTGCCATGCCTTGGGTTTTGTTTTGTGGCAGACAGGGAGGGTGGCAGGGGAATTGGCTGTTTTCTTTTTTAATGAGAAACCCAGTGTCAAAACTATCGCCGGGATTTCTCCTTTCTTCCCTTGCAGCCTATCGGAATTGAATGTTCTCAACAGGCTCAGGAGCGATGCGCACCAGCTTTGTAAAGACCAAATCGACTAAACAAAATAAACCGTGTCATTTCATGCTAATTCAAAGACTCACTCCAACTGCTGTGTGAGGAGGAAGCCAAGAACTGAGCTGTAACCCAAACACAAACACATCTCGCTGCCAGCAAACGGCTAATGCGGCCTCCTATTACACAGAGCTTTCAAAATGTTTTAAGCATTGATGAATACATCATTTTGGAATGAGTTCAAACATATGTGGCATTAAGTCTACAAATGTATCTTTCTTACAAAAATAATACCACTTGCCTTTGAATGTGAGTGGGGAAATGGAGCATTTGAGCTGAAGCTTGTGACTGGGGCTTCATCGTCATTTGCTCACCATAGTACTGTGCTTAGCGGCTCGTTAGAGCGTCCCCCTTCCACGTATCTGCCTTTCAGAAAAGTCTTTTCTTCAACAAGGATAAATGCAGTGCAAATGTCTTTAGCATGCTCTGTGGTATCATAAGCATCGGTGATTAGGACACATGTGTTCACTTTGAAAAGCTCACTTTGGGAATTGAAGGAAAGTTGACCACCCATCCCCTACAGAAAGGAGAATGTGGTGATTAAAAATCCCCTTTGTGCCAGAAACCCTGGCAATAGGATTCTTAAGGGGAAATTCTCCATGGCAAAATCCATGGAGACTGTGGGACATCATAAACAGGCACCAGGTACCAACCATTTGCAAAAATAAAGCTTTTCTATCCCTAAAAGTAGAATTGGCCACAAAGGAATTGGCATAACAAAAATATTGCCTTGTTGAAGCCCAGACACTTCTCAGCAGCAGCCTAGTCTGAAACAATTCAGTCTGAGCTGGCCTAGACCCAGCCCTGTTCTCCAAACTCTGATCAACCCAAGAAGGCCTTCTTCCCACAGGGCTCTACCAGGACACTACCAAGGCCAATGGGAAGACCACAGCCAAGGCTCTGGGCTGGAACTGAGGGAGCAGGTGGGGTTTAGCTAAGGGCTGCTCATGCAGTAGGAAGAGTGAGCATTTCAGGTTCTATCTACACCAGTGGTGCGCCTGTTTTCTCTCAGCTCTAAGTCTACTGCTATCCTCTGCCCTGTGATGCCATGGCCAGACCTCTGCATATGGCTTCCTATTAGCCCGGGAAAGATGAGGCACAAGAATGGAATTGGAAGATGAGAGATAATAAAAAGAACTGCCTTCTTATGCATTCTGTTCCTGTCAGCCGCACTCCAGCAGGGGTTGAAGGCTCCCACGCCAGCACATGGCCACAGTCCCCAGCTTCTAGGGGCACTCTTAGACCAACCTCACAGCCTCCACCAGAGCCAGAACACCAACTGGATGGGGCTTACATTTGGTTTGGGGAAATTCTGCCTCTTTAGTGTGCCTCCCTGTTCAGGGTGGCTAACTATTCCCTGCTATTATCTCACTGTTCCCTGTTTGCCCTTTCGGCCTACTAACACTATGTTACAAGCTCTCCATTCTCCTGGCTGAATCCTGACCAGAGGGTAAAGAATGGTGGAGGACGAAGTTTGGGAAAAGTGCCAGGTCTGGCAGAGTGTGAACAGGTGGCAAAATAATGGCTAAGGGCAGAAAGCAGGAACTGAATTATTGCTAGGAACCAAACTGCAGCTAGGAATTGTTCCCGGATAGGACCATACACACTATGGAGTTCCTAGTGAACTTTAACTCACCTGGAGCTCAATATTATCTAATTAGCATAGCATGGGTGGCGTTTTCCTGAAGATTCTGGGGAAGGTGCATGCATGAGAAAGGAAACGGTCAGATAAACAACAAACAGGTTATGTAACCTGTTATGTAATCTGTTATATAACCCCCAACCTGTCAATCACCCCACAGGCAGGAAACAACAACCAATCCTGACAGGAGAGAGGCGGGACAAACTAGTGAGCGCGCATAAAACACCGCATTTGCTCAGCCTTAGGGTCTTTCTCCCGTTTGGGAGGTCAGTTCCTCTCTGTCTGGATGTATTTTCACTTTGAATAACTTCCTACTTCACTTTCACTCCGTATAGCTGCTTTTTCCTGTAATAAACTGCGTGGGATGGCTCTGTGCTTGGTCAGTACTAACGCTCATTCCAGGCACTGGGGACAGTGTGACCAGGGAACACCTCACACAGACCTAAGGGGAAGAATCAAAAAGACGCAAGAGTCTAGACCTGTGGTGTCCAACCGGGCACCCTGTAATATATGGCTAGTGTGACCAAGGACTAAATGCAAATTATTTTTTACTACTCAGTTTGGTCGTTGAAAAACTTTTTGGTGTGTTTGGAACAACTTTTGAGAGCGAATCTACTTTTTTCACCATAACTCTGAATAGATATTAGTCGTGGCTGATGAGAAGTTAGCATGTAAGTGATATGCTACTAAGCGTAATGTATACGCTGGATTTTATGCTTTGAATTTTTAAAAGAAATGTAAATACCTCAATAATTTTTTACAATGATTATAAGTTGCAATGATATTCTGTTGAATGTATTGCAGTAAATTAAGTGTATTATTGAAATTAATTTCACCTTTTCCCTTTTTGGATGTAGTTACTAATAATTTTAAAATCACGTCTGTGATTAGTGTTGTATTTCTATCGGAAATCACAGCCCCAGGCTTTTCTTCCTCATCCCTTCAACCTCCAGCTTCTTCATCCAAACACGCTGTATTCATTATTGTTCATTTGGTAGCATGTAACAAAAAACAACCTGGGGTGGGATAGCTTAATAAAAACAAATTGCAGGACACATAGATAGCAACAGCAAGCAGAGTTGAAACCCACGTTAAGAACAAAAACATCTGAAGACACAGCCTGGGTTTGGCACCAAAGAACTCAACCTCTGTTATATTTCCCAGCTTCCCAACATGTTATTGTTTGGCCAGATGGCAAGCCAAATAACAGAAACACATGAACAGCAAAAGACAGATAAAAGAATATCCCTCTAAATTCAATCTAACAGTTGCAGATAATTAGCTTATGATGTCTGAGTCATTCAATATGCTTTCAAATTTCACAACAAAGACACCCGCATGATTACAACTCATTTGTTACAAGTCAAGGTTCGCTGGTGAAATGAGAGTGAGGATTCTGGATTTGAGGTTGTGGAGAAAGAAATATAGGAAGATAGCATCAGCAATTATACCATACCCTTAAATTGTACAGTTCTACATATTTCCACAAGACAGGCTTCCTATTAATGTTGTCTCTTTTCTAATTATGAGATAACTAGTTTGCATACAGAAGTTTTCTATGTTACAGCTAATATGTTTCCATTATAAATTTTTTAACTTCCGTAACAACCTAAAGACCAATCAAGTAATATGCAAATGCTTATTAAATGACTGCTATGAAACAAAACACCATTCCAGGGGATAGAAGTGGAGGAGCTAACCATGTTTTCTTGGCAAGAAACTTACAAACAAGAGAGAAAACATAAAACACGACATCTATGGCTTTCAAAGGGACTTTAGAGGTCACCTAATGCAATCTTCTAGTTAATTGAATCCCTGCATTCAACTCCCCATGAGGGTTCAGCTTCTGCTCAAAACTGCTAAAACAGAGAGATGTTATGACCTGGGAGCCTGTCTACTCCATTTTTGTACTGCTTTCATTTGTATTGCTTTATGCTATGTCAAAAAACTCACCCTTGGGTGGTGCCTGTGGCTCAAAGGAGTGGGGCACCGGCCCCATATGCTGGAGGTGGTGGGTTCAAACCCAGTCCCCCCCCCACCAAAAAAAACTGCAAAAAAAAAAAAAAAAAACCTCACCCTTATAATTTCTACCCCCTGGTCTTCTTTCTGTCTTCTGCTACAAAAAATACCCCTATGAGTTCCCCGTCCTATCCTGTGTGGGGTTTTCATTGACAGTACTGTCATAGGAGGCCCATGAGGAAGGGGGAAAAAAGCATCCCATGGTGAAATATGCTTTGAAAATAGAGCATAATCTGGCCAGGTGCGGTGTCTCACCCTGAAATCCTAGCACTCTGGGAGGCTGAGGCGGGTGGACTGCCTGAGCTCATAGGTTCAAGACCAGCCTGAGAAAGAGAGAGACCCCATCTCTAATAACAGCTGGGCATTGTGGCAGGCACCTGTAGTCCCAGCTGCTTGAGAGGCTGAGGCAAGAGAATCACTTGAGCTCAAGAGTTGGAGGTTGCTGTAAACTATGACACTACAGCACTCTATGGAGGGTGACAAAGTGAGACTCTGTCTCAAACCAAAAAAAAAAAAAAAAAAATTAGAGCATATTCTAATCCTCTCTTAAAAATACACCTTTTATTTTATTAATGCTGGGCGGAGTCCAGCAGTAGTAAGAAAACCTACCTACCACAAAAACCTGATTTTTCCCAATTTTACCCTATTAACACCACACAGAATTCCAGTCCAGTAGAAAATGTATTCATTTTTTCACTCATTCCACAAATATTCATTAAGCACCTATTTTGTACCAGGCTTTACAGTAGATAAAATAGAAATGATTCTTGACATCGCAGAGCTGAAAGCCTAGTGTGAAAGGTGAACAATTAAATAAGCGATAACATAAAAGTTGTGGGAGAAGTATAGTTTTATGGGAACACACTTGGATGCTGCTGCTCTTGACTCAAAAGTCTCAGAGTTTTCAATGGTTCTTTGTGCATAACAGACTCTTTTGGCTTTCTGGTCATTGCCCTTTGCCTGCTCTAGTTTGTCCCTGTCCCTCAGAAAAAGCTCCCAAACCAAACACAATACCTGAGAATGACTTGACCAGTAAGCCTTGGGCAAGACAGTATCTTCCTTTGTTCTGGACATTGAACTTCTATTAACACAGCCGCCTACACAAATAGAAAACACTAAAAATAACAATAAAAGAGAGCCATGTTCCAAGAAAGTTCTTTAAGCTAATTACCAATTAAATGATAGACTAAAGAAAGCTCATTTTCATCATGAGAGACTAGATAAGGCTTTAAGAAGTACTTGAGTTAAATCTTCATAAGAGAAAAGAATTTGCTTAGGGAATGCCTTCAGAATGTTCAGAGAAACATAAAAACTAAATGAGATCTGGGAAACTCAAACTTAACCCTGAGCCTCCTTAAGCTGCTTAGAAACACTGAGAACAAACTTGCAGTTCAGAATAAAATTTGTGGCATCTTATCGTAGAGTCAAAGCTTTACAATGAAAATAGATGGCATGTTGGGGGGATTCATATTTCGGGTGGCAATGACCTTTCAGATGTCTTTGGGAGAAAAATCTGCCTCCTCTCACTTAAGGGAAACTAGTTGTGAGTACAAATTGGGACTCCTCATCTTGGCTGTGGTTCAGGGTAGGAGAGGACCCTTCAGACGTCATTGGTACCAGCATAAGTACGAGAATCTGTGCTTTAAGGAAAACAGAGACCTTTAACCATAAAAGTGACTTCTTTCCATATTGTTTGTTAGGTGCCTAAACATTTTCCCCACCTCCCCTCCCAGACCAAAAGGCCTACCTGGCCCTGCCTCAAGAGTTCTGCAGCAAAGACTCCAGCCCACCAAAGCCTTCCAAGAACCTGTGCAATCTCCCTCCCACTACACCCAGCTTAAAGACAAGCTCCCACCACTCTCGGGACAGCCGCCATCTTTGCCAGGACGGTCTCAGTCCCCTTTCATTAAATTTGGCCTGAACCTCTCCTGGTTTTGTCTCTGGATACACTGCCAAATCCCTTTTAAAGCTGGCATCACAACTAATTTGTCATTACTATCAATAAGTAAAAGCAGTCCTAGAAGTCAAATGTGAAACAGACTCCAACAGAGAAATTGGAGAATGACTTCCCCCAACTGCTCACATATCACTCTGAACTCTGGGTGGTACCAAGTATTGTGCTTGTTAAAATCTTCCCTGGAATTTGCAAAGGAAGGAATAAACAATTCAATCCACTCTGCTCCTCTTTTAGCACTGGTTAAATGGTAGAAGATATTCAAAATAATAGCTGGGATGCATTTTTTATTGTTACTATTATCATTCTGGTTGTCATTCCTCTATGCCTCCTGTCTTCCATTAGCATGGATAATTGAGATCTGGCACTTATTTTGGTAATATTGAACACTAATAGCCTCATTCTATTGCTACCTCCTGACCTCACACCATCTGACGGCATCTGGTAACTTTGGAGGACACTAATGTCCTAATATCATAATTGGCCACAACTTATTGGTTACACATGAGAGGCCCAACTCTGTTTACTTTTAATTTGAGTTGCAGAAATGGTTCTATTCATCATCATCAATGGAGAACTCACAAGGGCAAATGAAAAGCTACATGCCAAACATTTTGATGAAACTGAAAATTTAAAACAATCATCTGGAGGGGTTTTCTATACCCAGTTAAGCCTTCAAATATGGGCACTTCTGGACAGCAGACTACATTTTTCATATTTAATTGAGTTGTTCGACCTCAGCATTTATGCTTCCCTAGGTAAATATGCTAATAATTTAAATTAGCTGCAAAAATGACCAGTGGAAAGAAGGAGGCAATTCATGGAGGCTGATAGAACAGAGGTAGATAAAGGTAAGAATGACATAAGGGGATCAAAAAGAGAGCACACAAGCAAAGTTAGGGAAAAATGTTTGTCACAGGCCTGACATAAGCACGGTGGGTACTACAAAATCTGTATTCATTTTTTCTGTGTGCTTTTTCCTTTAATCGATGAGCTTTTCTATTGGACTTTTTCCTGTGTATGAGTCAGTGCTATTACACAGATGTAAAAGAAGATGAGAGTTATAGTCTTACCCTTAGATACTTGCAAGGTAAAGTGTCGGGATTTTATTTATTATTTTTGTTGAATTCATTAATCCTTAACTTTACTTCTTTCATTCCCCTATGTCATAACCACCATTTCTGGGCATCTGAGAAGGAAAAAAAAACATGTAAAAATAGAATTTGAAGTATTTCTTCTTTTTCTATTGTCTATTAAGATTTGGCATGATCTGGTTCCCAAAATTATCCTCTAGTTTTATTCATAAAACAAATAATCTCTATTTTTTGAGACCCCAGGGAAAAAAAGAAGTTAACTCATAACTCCACACTGAACCTCAGAATCAATGCATTGTTTTTTTTTTTATTTTCTCAATACATCTGATTATTTAGTTTCCACTTTTTGCCTTCACAAAATTAAAGAGGCTTAGAATTTAATAAAAATAACAATGTTTAAGATAAGGACTAGAAACAAAAACCTCTTAAAGAACAAAGATAAATACAGTCGGAAAAGAAATCAGATGACGGCTGCAATGAAATATTGAGCAATAATAATAAGGCAAAAAAAGTAACGTTCACATTGTCAGATAAAAGTATGTCTACATTTTTTTCCAAACTCTCAAAAAATAGAGAACATTCACCCTTATAAATAAAAATAGAAGATAATTTCAAAAAACAGGTCATGCCAAACCCCATAGACAACAGAAAAAGAAGAAATACTTCAAAATCATTCTATTTCATCTGGATGTACCTGATATTAAAATTGGAATTACAAACATATTTCACTTATAAATGAGGATACAGTATCCTAAACAACATATTAACAAGTTGAATTAAAAATTATTGTTCAACTAATGTACTCTGGTCAAAATTAAATCCAATTTATGTGAGAATTAGTCACTATTCTCTTTTCTTTTTCTTTTTTTCCTTTCCCTCACCCTTCCTTCTTTCTCCCTCTGTTTGCTCCCTCCTTCCCCTGCCCCTCACCATGTCATTAATTGTTATTAATTGTCCTTATATCAAAGTTGAATACATAGGATCCATGCTTCTCCATTCCTGTGATGCTTCACTAAGAATAATGTGTTCCACCTCCATCCAGGTTAATACAAATGCTGCAAAATCTCCATTTTTTTAATGGCTGAATAGTATTCCATGGTATACATATACCACAGCTTGTCAATCCATTCCTGCGTTAAGGGGCATTTAGG
>NW_003852465.1:3062872-3094411 GCF_000181295.1 Otolemur garnettii
TTTCATTAATTTTCTGAATGATTCTTTTGTTTTCAATTTCATTGATCTCTGATTTAATTTTGGATATTTCTTTTCTTTTGCTGGGTTTAGATTGTTCTTCTTTTTCCAATTCCATAAGATGGCTTGTGAGTTTGTTGATGCTCTCTCTTTCTGTATTTTGAACGTAAGCTTCTAAAGCAATAAATTTTCCTCTCAGGACTGCTTTTGCTATATCTCATTGGTTTTGGTAGCTTGTGTCTTCATTGTTGTTATACTCAAGGAAGTTAATGATTTCCTTTTTATTTCTTCCTGCACACAACTGTCACTCAACAGAAGATGGTTTAACTTCCATGCCTTTGTGTAAGGTTGAATGTTTTTGTTGGAGTTGAGTTCCACTTTTAGTGCCTTGTGGTCTGAGAAGATACCAGGTAAAATTTCAATTCTTTTGATTCTGTTGAGGGTTTTTTTGTGTCCTAGGATATGATCAATTTTGGAGACTGTTCCATGGGGTGATGAGAAGAATGTATATTCTTTATCTTTGGGATGGAATGTTCTATATGTATCTATCAAGGACAGTTGTTCTAGGGTCTCATTTAAGTCTCTTATATCTTTGTTTAATTTCTGTTTAGAGTATCTGTCCAGCTCTGTAAGAGGAGTGTTATCTGTAAGAGGAGTGTTAAGTCCCCTGTTATCATGGTGTTATAGGATATCATATTGCTCAGACTAAGCAAGATCTGTTTCAAGAATACAGAAGCATTTAAATTGGGTACATAAATACTTAGAATTGAAATGTCTTCTTATTGTATTTTTCCCTTGACCAATATGAAGTGACCATCATTGTCTTTTTTGACTTTAGTTGCTTTAAATCCACATGTATCTGAAAATAAGATTGCAACAGCTCTTTTCTTCTGAATTCCGTTTGCCTGAAAAATTGTCTTCTAACCCTTAACTCCAAGCTTTAATTTGTCTTTTGACATGAGGTGCATTTCCCACAGACAGCAAATAGATGGCTTGTGTTTTTTAATCCAATCAGCCAATCTATGCCTCTTCAGTGGGAAATTCAAGCCATTGATATTTATTGAGATAATTGATAATTGTGGTAGGTGATAATTGTGGTAGGCGATAAATTCACCTTATTTTGTGAAAGTCAATTGCTTAATTTTTTTTTTTTATTCATCATTGTGGAAGCTGGTTCTGTCCTTTAATTTCTGGATCCTTTTAATTTACTTTGTCCTTTTTGTGATGGTCAGTGTGTAGAACAGGTTGAAATATTTCCTGTAAAGCTGGTCTTGTGGTAAATTTCCTCAATGTTTGTATATCAGTAAAAAATTTGATTTCTCCATCAATTTTAAAGCTTAGCTGAACAGGATATAGAATTCTGGGTTGTAAATTGTTCTGTTGAAGTAGATTAAAGATAGATGACTATTGTCTTCTGGCTTGAAAAGTTTCATTAGAGAAGTCTGTGATCACCCCGATGGATTTGCCCCTGTAGGTCAGTTGGTGCTTACTCCTGGCAGCTTGCAAAATCTTTTCTTTTGTCTTGACTTTAGATAGAGTCATCACAATGTGTCTTGAAGAAGCTCTACTTGAGTTGAGGTGACCAAGGAACCCATATACCTCTGAAAGGAGTATGTCAGAATCTTTGGTGATATTTGGGAAATTTTCATTTATAATATTTTCTAGAATGGTTCCATTCCTCTAAGGCATTCTTCTTCCCCTTCTGGGATACCTATAACTCGTGTGTTTGAATGCCTCATAAAGTACCATAATTCTGTCAGTGAAAGTTCTGCTTTCCTTCTCTTCTTTTCTGCCTCTTTAACTGAGTTATCTCAAGAGCTTTATCCTCTACCTCTGAGATTCTTTCTTCTGCATGATCTAATCTGTTGTTGATACTTTCCATTGCATCTTTAAGTTTCCTAATTGACTGCTTCAGTTCCTTCAGCTCTGCCATATT
Organism: Otolemur garnettii; assembly: GCF_000181295.1. Classification (NCBI taxonomy): domain Eukaryota; kingdom Metazoa; phylum Chordata; class Mammalia; order Primates; family Galagidae; genus Otolemur; species Otolemur garnettii. The sequence goes on from NW_003852465.1 coordinate 3,064,806, forward strand.
CTTTCTATATTCTTTGTATCATTCATCTCTTATTAGATTCTGTTTTTGGATTTCCTTATGGTTATTTTCCACTTTCTCAGCAATTTCCATCATTGTTTTTTGGTTGTTTTACACTTTCTCAGCAATTTCCTTCATTGTTTTCATCATCTGTATTTTAAATTCCCCTTCTGTCATTTCTAACATTTCTTTATAGGTGGAATCCTCTGCTGTAGCTACTTCATGGTCCCTTGAAGGGGATGCTCTGGACTGCTATTTCATGTTGCCAGGATTTTTCTGCTGATTCTTCTTCATGAGTGTTTTCTTATATCTGTTTCCTTGCCCTAATTTTCCTTTCAGTTCCTCTTGCTCTTTAAGTTACTGTATCTCTGGCCTAAAGCTTTTTAATTAGTCCTTTTGGTATGGGACCAGAAGGATAAAAAGATTGAAAAGCAAGAAGAGAAAAAAGAGAAAGAGGGGGTAAGAGAAAATATTGACAAAAAAGAAGAAAGGCACCAAAAGAAGGGGACACAAGTAACATAGGTATATAGTAGGGTGCTTCGACCCAACCTTAAAAACCCCCAACCTCTGGGGGTGCTAGGTTAGGTGGTTCCCTTGAGGTCAGCAGCTCTTTGCCAGCCTGATCAGACACAATACCCCACCTCCACCAGGTAGAGAGGAAAGATAAAAATACTATAAATCAAACCAAAACAAACAAACAAAAATCCTTACAGGATAAAATTGGGGGAAACCCCCAAATAATAGATGCAGAAGCGCTAGCAAAAATGAAGTTCTAATTGTTCAAGAAGGAAAAAAGGAAGATTGCATTTAAACTAGAATAATGAAGAAAAAGAAAAATGTAGAGGAAAGATGTTGAAATTAAGGAAAAAAACAATAACAACAACAAAAATCAAAACAAAAACAGTATATATATCTTGCTGAATATGGTCCAGGCAACAGGTGATCTTCTGAGGTATGACATGTTAATCACAATGTTGATACAGCTGTACAAGATGGAGACTGGAGGCCTCTGCTGATTTCTCAGACCCTGCAGCCTTGGGAGCTCAAATGTCTCCTCAGCCTGCTTAAAAAATACTCCAAACTGTGAGTCTTGGCTAAGCAGAAGCTTTCCAAGGAAAGCATTTATTGCTGGGATCTCTCCTGATGTAGCTGCCTGCTTATCCAGTGCGCCAAAACCCGTCTCACTCATGCTCCTGGGAGCCAAGGCTGTAATTTGCCAAACACTTAAGTCTCTGCTCTTCCCCAGCATCTCAGTCCCCACCTTTGGGTGGTTCAGTCTCTAGATTACTCACCCAAGGTCTCCCAGTGATCCCCACTCTGCAACCCACAGAGGGAGCTCCCCCACAGTGGCTGTGCGGGCAGCCCACAGCTGACCAGTATTAACTCCTTTCTGGCTCGGTGGCTCAGTCTGGGGCCCCAGACAACACCCAAATTCATCCACATATCCACCCAAGATCTCCCCAGGCAGTTCAATTGAATGCCCAAGTCCAAAAAAACCAAAATATCCCACAGGTAAGGCTTTCCCTGCTTGCAGTCTTGCTGTTGCTATGGTTACAGCTGCAGGCAGCCTCCGACTGAACTAAATGCACCTACTATTTGCCAGTTCTCCACCACTTTTGTCCTCCTTCTGGGGTCCAGAAGTCCTTCGTTGACTCCCTGTGTCACCAAAGGGAAGGCTCTGGGCAGATCCCACCAGCCAGGGATGCCTGGAGTCTTCTCTCCCCAATCTCACTGAGCCTGGTTGCCTAGAAGCTGTTACTCAGCTACCATCTTGCTCCAGACTCCAGAGACAAAGCATTCCATTTCTCCAGGAACATGTTTGTCACGGAAGCTAAAGCAGGTGGTGACATTCAGGCAGTTCACAGGCTGCTGTCCATGGTGACGGTAAGGTTCTGTGATGTTGATGGAGCCTGGCAGGAAGATGGAGAAGTCCACTGTAATGACGGGTCTTGATCTGATCATCAGGTAAGTCTGTCATCTGCCCTGAACCAAACAGTCATTCACCAACTGCATGAATCCACTGACTTCAGTGTTGGGATTTTATATCCCTATGTGGTAGGCTGAATGATGGCTCCCAAAGATACCCAAGTCTTAATCCCTGCAAACCATGCATATTACTTTATTTTTTTAAGGGGGGGGTCTTTGTAGACATGATTAAATTAAGGATATTGAGGTGGGGTTATCCTGAACTATCCAGGTAGGCCCCAAATGCAATCATAGTTGTTGTAACAAGGGGGCAGAAGGAAATTTGGCTGCAGACAGAAGAGAAGGGCATTGAAGCAGAGACTGAGTGACGTGACCACAGATGAAGGAATGGCAGAGTCACCAGAGGCTGGAAGAAGCAAGGAACAGATTCTTCCCTAGGACCTCCAGAGGCAGCACAGCCCTGTGGGAACAGCTTGGTTTCAGCCCTGTGAAACTGGTTTTGAACTTCAGGTCTCCAGAACTATAAAATGCATGTTTGGTGTTCTAAGCCACCAAATTAGTGGTGATGTGTTACAGCAGTAATAGGAAGCCAACAAATCACAGTAAAACAGAGAAGAAAAAGGTAAGCACTGGCTTCAAAACAATTCCAAGCTGCCAAGTATTCTCTCCAAAGCTCAAGCCACGGATGTCACAAGTTCCCAATGCACCCACCTCCTCAAGACCCAAAGGATCCCTCCTTTCACCCTGGAAGAATAGCCAGTGTAGACAGCCCATCAACAGTGAAAAATGATAGAGGTGAATTGAATTTGTAAATACCGAGATGATGACACAGAATATATTTTCAAAGACTATCAGTCAGGAAAGAAAATAATACCACTAAAAAGTCATGAAAGAGTGAAACATAAGAAAGGGCAGAGAAATTTGTGAAGAAAGAAATGTTCAGTGAATGCAAAACGTAGGAAAAGGGAACATCTGAGCATAATCACGCTCAGGAAGGGGACTGATCAATCATTCTCAAGAAATTTCCAATTTCCTTCCGAAATCCTCCTTAAGGGTGAATCAGATTTTCCTTCTTATCTCCTCCATGATGCCCTGAAATGTGTGAAGTCCGTGATTGAGAGCTAGCTAATTAAAATGCATGGGGAAAAGGTAGAGTGCTGTGCGGCTCACCACTGGAGTTTTCGGTAGGACTAAAGATGCCTTGATTTGAAAGGAATCATTTTACAGAATAGAAGGCTTCTTTCCTGCAGTAAATCCCCATCAGGACAAATTCTGTTGGCTGCCAGCACGGTGATGGATGCTCCTCTCCAGGCTGGCCATGTGGACTGGATTTGGATGGGCCACCAAAAGTGCAGATGCTTATCTGAAACTTATCAGAACAAGCCAAATCTCAGGGGCTTGCAAAGTTACGCTGGCGTTCTTTCCAGATTAGTCTCTCCTGTGAGATGACTGGCACTACGTAGCTTGGGGACTTGGCTATATGTGCAGGGAAAATGGATTTTTTTCCCCTTCACATTTTTTGGCATTCCCAGTGCAGGAAAAATAAAGCATATGTATGCACAGACATATAATCAAGCAAAGTGAAAACTACATTACTAAGATTTTAGAACAGCATGTAAACATGGAGACCTTACATTTTTTATATTAATGTAGGTGGAGTTGAAGCACGCACATTCTTCTTAGCAAAGTATCACAAGAATGGAAAAGTATCCAGTGTACTCAATAGTAATGGGAAACCAATAGTAAAACAACTACAGCCCACACAAAAGAAGAACACAATCTAATTCAAATGCAGGAGAGAGGGGAGGAGGGAAAGGGGAAAGAGGAGGGGGAAAGGGGAAAGGGGAGGAGGAAGGGTGATTGGTAAGTTCTCACGGAAGGTGCACAGTGCAAGGGTATACAGCACACTCCCCGGGTGAAAGGATCAACTCCAACTTGAATTTTACCTAAGAAACACAAGCAATGTAACCTAATGATTTGTATCCTCATATTAATCTGAAATAAAACTACTAGCAAAGGGAGAGGGAGGGGAGGGGGAGGGGGAGGATGGGTGAAGGGAGGGTGACTGGTGGGATCACGTCTATGGTTCATCTTACAAGGGTACATGGGAATCTTTCTAAATGTAGACTATAAATGTCTTAACACAGTAACTAAGAAAATGACATGAAGGCTATGTTAACCAGTTTGATGAAAATTTTTCAGATTGTATATAGAACCAGCACACTGTACCCCGTGACTGCATTAATGTACACAGCTATGATTTAATAAATAAAAAAAAAAACTACCAGCATGTGCTTGCTGAGAGCCTACTATGTGCCTTATGGTTCCTGCTTGAAAAGAGCTTAGAATGGAGTTAGCAACACAAGAGTCATTTATAAATTCTTGCTATATTTATAAATATTAAAAGACAGTCCTCAGTTACAAATGATCAAAAAAAGAATAATCAATACTGGTCTTTTGAGAAGTATTCTAAGCAACCATGCAACTTGAACTTGACTGTAATTAGACTACAATTCAGTAGTCAAGGGAAAGACCCAGTTACACTAAACAGAATAACTATAATGCCTACTGTGTGCTAAGCACTGTCTGAAAACACCTTATTTCATTCAATTGTTTCAATCGCACTACACAGGTAAGACTCTTTATCCTTACCTTACCCATGAGAAGAGCCAAGATACGGAAAATCCAAATTTCCCAAACTCACTTAACCAATAGAAAGGAGAATCAAGATTTCAAATAAAATCTCTTGATCAATATTCTCTCCAAGTGGTTTTTTTGTAATTAATGTTTGCAGAATATAAAATAATGGTAAGTTGTTATTTCTGATAAATAAAAAACAAGAGTGCAAAATAAACTAGAAAGAAACAGAAAAAAGAGACTAAGTTTCTTCTTGTGAAATAGTCACAGGCATGATTCAAGAAGCATCACCTCTGGGAAAGAGTTAACTTTTCTCTTTTTACAAAAAGCCCTGTAGGGTAGCACCTGTGGCTCAAAGGAGTAGGACACCGGCCTCATATGGCAAAGGTGGTAGCTTCAAACCCAGCCTGGCCCAAAAAATGAAAAAAAAAAAAAAAACCCTGTAGGCTAGGCATCCATAGCACAGTGGTTACAGCACCAGCCACATACAGCAAAGTTGGTGGGTTCAAACCGGCCCAGGCCAGCTAACCAACAATGACAACTGCAACAAAGAATAGCTGGGCATTGTGGAGGGTGCCTATAGTCACAGCTACTTGGGAGTCTGAAGCAAGAGAATCCCTTAAGCCCAAGAGTTTGAGGTTGCTGTGAGCTGTGACGTCACAGCACTCTACTGAGGGCAACATAGTGAGACTCTATCTCAAAAAATAAATAAGTAAATAAAGCCCTGTACAAGTCTATCTTTTCCTTTATTTTCTTTTACATTAATATGAGGGACATTATGTGCATTTGTTATGTAAAGTCGTAGTTGAGCCTTTCCTCCAAGAGGTGTGCCATCTACCCTGACATTGTACCCACCCTTACACCAGGCCTCCTTCCTTCACCTCTCTCCCTCCTTCCCCCGCTTCTCTTAAATATGTTTCCCTTGCTAAACAGATAAAAGGTTTCCTTCCTGAGGCTATTAAGCAAGAGAGTCCAGCTTTAGCATCGAGCTTACTGTATTTGGTCTGTTTGTTTTAGATTTTGTAGTATCAGAGTGCCGTAAGGACATGCTTTGTGTATTTCCAAGGACATGCTAAGAGGTGGGAGTTGATCTTGTAGCATTAAATTCCTTTGTATTTGTATTGGTTGGTATTGCTGCCATAACAAATTACCACAATTAGGACAACACTGCTGTATTATCTCACAGTATCTGTAGGTCGGAAGTTCAGAGTGGCTGGGCTGGTTTCTGCTCAAGGAAGCACAAGGTCAAACGCAAATCAGCAGGCCCTGGCCCCTGCCTGGTGGCTGTGGGGATGGATCCAGCTTCCCAGACCATTCAGACAGTTGGAAAAACTCAGTTCCACGTTGCCATTGGGCTGAGGCCCTTTTTCCTTCCTGGGAGATGGCAGGGGTCAGGGCGCTTCTCTCTCAGCCGATAGAGACTACCCACATTTTTTGGCTCCCAGCCAGGTATCTGCACCATCAAAGGTCATAAAGTGGTCCCCCTTCTGCTTTTCAAGGCTCATGTGATTATATTTCATGCACTCAGATAATCCAGGGGAATGTCCCTATTTTAAGGCTAGCTGATTAGTAATTAATTCACCTGCAAAGTCACTGCCAACAGTACCTAAATTAGTGTTTAATTGAATAAGTAGGGGCAAGAATCTTAGGGAAAGAGCATTAGAATTCTACCACAGCATTTATCAGTTATTGTTTATAGCAAATATTTTGTTCCATTAATAACATCAAATGAATTGAACCCAGAAACACTATGTGGTTTCCACTTCTTCCTACTACACCATCCGTACCACCCTCCTGGCTTCAGGAAGATTGAAATCCCTTCTACCAATATAGGGCAGGAGTTTTGAGAAGATGTAAAGTCCTCAAAAAGAGCCGATATTATCAAATAAAAAAAAAATTGAAGCTGGTTCTTCAGGGAAAATGCAACTTTTAAAAACCAGCTTCTAATTTAATTTCTAGGTTATTTCCTTTTGATATTCGCAATTAATTAAATGACTCCTTCAGTCCTTTACTCTATGTTCTAATTAAAGCCCATGTAAAGTGCTTCTACTTTGGGAAAATGTTTGCTGTTTTTAAAAATCGCTCATTCTAAATTTGCTAGTTAATTTTCTAGGTAGGAGGCAAGAGGAATTTCTGTGCTGGAAGTACTTAATATTTGAATAATCCTCTTTGGTCATCTCTTTACTTCTAAAGTCACCCCTGATAATGGTGAAGAAAGAAATTACTGACAAAATTCTTGCCAAGTTCCAGTTATTTATTAAGGTATTAGTGGCCCTGCTCATCCAGAGTATAGACCTTTCACATGTCAGTAGTTCTTGGGGCACAATATCCCCTCAATACACAGGTATTCATGGAATAATCCTGGTTCATTGCTCTAAAGGAACTGCCCTTCAGCCACTAATCACTTTAGCACATAATTAAAAGAGCTTTAAAAATCATCAGTCATCTTGCTTAGGGTAAGTAATAATTTATGCCAAGGGAGTTGGAAAGAATGCTGATTTCATTTATTTTATCTCCTCCGAGAGAAGGTGGACTGATAAAATCCTGTGCAAGACGGTAAATTTTTAAACTTATTCAGAAGGCTCAATTAAAACAGCAGACACATCGATGATTTGTGAATATTCTTTAATCTCTCTCATATCCCCCTTTTGGGGAAAAAAAGTCTTACATAAATACAACAGTGCCTCTCAATTCTTCTTCATTTGTGGTGATGGCAGAGGTTTTTTACAAAATTTCTTGAAGTCATTATCTTCTCCATTTTTTTATTAATGAATAAATAATGTATATAGCAGATACTTGAAATTTAGATACAGTTAGATTGGGTAAGTGTGGTTCACCATTATATTTTTCTTTTAAAAAGTAGCATAGCGGTCCCACATAGAAGAAATCAGCCCTCTCTGCAGTTAATCATTTGTGCAAGCACAAGGTGAGCTGAGAGATAGGACCCACATGCTCCACAAGTCCAGAGACGCCAGAGGATAATGAGGGCTGAGTGTTACTAATTTCTATTGAATACACAAGGTGAGCGGGATGGGCCTAATCAAACCATATTGCTGAAATGAATTCAAAATCATCCTCCTTTAACATTAAAATTACTTAATCTTACCTTTAAAGGGGGTATGTTGAAATCATTTTTAACTGTAGAAATAAAATAAGCCCTCATTCAATGTCATCAGTACATTCTTGGAAATGCAACTTTAAACACAATGTATAAGGAAATCAATTTTTGCCACAGGCTAATTGATATAAAGAATTGTAAGCTCCTACAACATTTTTCTGGTCACAAAAACATCATCAGACTTCTAAATAAAGACCTAAATCACTTCTAATATTAAACATTGATCTAAAAAGATCTACTACAAGGAAGAAAGATTAATTAAAAACCAGTATGATCCTTGTTTACCAGTTGATTCCATTTTCAGGCTTCTTGTGGCCAGAGCGTGTCCCAGCAGCTCAGGGCACAGGTAGGAACCAACATGCCACCACCATCCACTCCATCGTGGGTGCACTCACACAACCTCTGTCCCCACACTGGGGTGGGCTGCACACAAACGCAGTGAAGCTAAGGTGCACAGCTCTGCACCTTAGAAATGTGAGAGGAAGCCGAGTGCCCAGAGAAAACCCACACAGACATGGGGAGACCCTGCACACTCCACACAGGCAGTGGCCAGGGCTGAGAATCTGTTTTTTTTTTTCTCATCAACAAAACATTAAAGGAAACACTATTATTCTAGGATTTGCTGTATGAAGATATCAATTATGCAACAGCATTTGCTTTTTTAAAAAGAGCTCAAATAAAATATTTCAATTAAGATTCAAATGTATTCTTTCATGCATTGAATGGATATCAATTGGGTATTAATGAGCAAGGAGCTGTGATATATGCAATTCAAAGGTGTGGAAAGAGCAAACGATTTCAAGGCCAGGTTTCCCCACTGTGGGTCACTGGATAGTCAAATCTCTTCACAGCTGTCTTTATTCCTCTCTAAAAACAAAGGCATGTGTATGTAAACAGGATGCACGTGCTTTAGAAGACTTGGGAATGACAAAAACTCAATTTGAACAGGCTGACATAGAAAAGGAAGCTCATGGAGAAGGCCCGGCATCATTCTGACATCAGGTTCAGTTCATCATTATCCTAGAACTTGAACTAATTCTCCAAGAGTCTCCACTTCTTCCCTTTGCCTTACACTGTATTGGTTTCATCCTCGGGTACTACATGGTGATCCCTGGTCTAGCTCATGGAGTCTCCACTGTTTGCAGTTATAAAAAGGAGTCCAAGCTCATAACACTCACCACAGGACCAACAATATGTCAAGAGACAGGGTGTTGGGGCAAGGAAAGAGACATATTTGGGAGACAGCAAACCGGGAGGCTGGCAGACTAATGTCCTAAAGAACCATGTTTAGTAACTGTGAACTTTGGGTTCATAGTTGGGTTTTTTGGTTTGTTTTTTATGCTAAGGAAAGAGGTAGGAGGAGGGGATTGCAAGAGATAACCAAGGACTGCAGATATCTGGGTGTCAGAAAGGGCCCCAAGAGTTTGTAACCCTTTTTGTTCTTGGTCAGTTAATTTTGGAGGATGAAAGTCAGGTCATGATGTTCCCACAGAACCTCAACATAGCATTGTTACTTGTGCGTATGCTTTCCTTATCTCCCCAGGAGTTAGTTTTGGGGGAGTGACAGTTGTCATCCTTTTTCTAGCCCACGTGCAGAGCTAAGAAGCAGCTTTTAACCTAAAGGGTATTACTGCAGGGGGGCAGAAGCAAAATGAAGCAAGTTATGTTAAACCTCTTTCCCACTGATACGGTCTCAGCCAAAACAGCACCTGTCTCTTTTCTAAGAATCTGTTCATTTAGGAGAATGTGATGCACATGTGTGAAGCTAAGGGCAACAACAACTCCCTTGAGAGCTGGTTACGCAGAGAAAAACCAGCTGCTGTGGAAAGAGGCATGAAGAAAGGCTGGCTTGCCAAAATCAAAAGTTCAGACTAGATCATCTCAATGATTCCTGCCAGTGCTGTTCTTCTGTCATGAGCTGAATTGCATTTCCCCAAGATTCAAATGCTGAGGCCCTAACCTCCAATAACTCAGAATGTGACTGAAAATTCAGAAATAGAGCCTTTAAAGAGGTGACTCACGTTAAATGAGGTCCTACAGGTGGGTCCTAATCCAATGTGACAGCTGTCCTTATAAGCAAAGGACACACAGACACCAGGGATGTGCCTGGTCAGAGAAAAGACCATGTGGGGACAAAGTGAGGAGGCAGCCAGCTGTAAGCCAAAAGAGAAAGGCCTCAGGAGACACCAACTCTTCTGACATCCCAGTGTAGGACTTCCAGCCTCCAGACCTCTTGAGAGTTGGGGTACAGGATCCAGTTCCCAGAATGCAGCTGATCTGGTTTGATCACTCAGCAGAACTAGCAAGGTCTGCCAAGGCACTGTGCAAATAGAGAGCTACAGCCAAACAGGACTAGGGTAGGCAACGTGAATAGAAAGCAGAAGTAAATTCACGCAGGGTTTAGCAACAAAGACAAAGGTTATTTCAGTAAAGAGAAAGTTGACTGCCTTGCAGAGAGGTGGAGATGGGTCTCTCTCACAGTGATAAGAGAGAGACCCCAACACAAAGGCGGTGTAAAGATATGAATATCTTCTTTCTCTCCATTTGAAATTGTTTGTGTAACTCTCATTGGTCTCTCTGCATCTCCTGGCACCTCTGTCCTTTTCTTTTGATCGTTGATTACCTAGGTGACCTCATACCCACATTCTCTTCCTTTTTTGGTGAGAATTGCTGAGTGCAGATCTAACTGTTGATTTTACCAATACATGGGGTATTTGTGGTGTGTGGCATTCACCCTGTGTCCAAATATGGAAACTGAGTTTTGGGCAGGACACACTTGGTCTGTTGAGTCACAGTGTTCCTGTAATATTTCCATGGTCCCACGAGCCTTCTGTATCCAGCAGGCCAGGCTTTTTCCTATCTCCCCAAAGCACCTAGGTTTGTCCCTTCTCAGAAAGAAAATAAATTTCTTTTGCTTAAGGCACCCAGTCTGCAGTAATTTAGATGAGGAAGTCCTAGCAAACTAACACATCTTCTAATAGGACATGAATTTTTCCTACCAGATCTTTTGGTCTATTTTTTTAGAGAAAACACATGTATAGCCCCAGCCATTTCTCCATCTCCCAACCCCCAGCCATTTCTATGAAAACAAAATGCAAGGTAGTGTTTTTGACAAATGCCATGAGAGTGCTGAAACAGGCCAAGAAAGATCAGATAAGGTCCCTTCTAGTTAGAGGCCAAGGTTAAGGAGAAGGTTAGGCTATGTACACAGATTTAAATTAGTTGTTCTCAACCTATGGGTTCAAGGCACCCTGGGTCATCACTGCAGGCACTTGACTATCCCACATCTGAAACTTCTTACATTTGGAGAACTGTCCGCCTGACAGATCCCAGTAGAGAAGCTGATAGAGACAGGCAGTTGCCTTCCTGGCCTTCCTTGCAGGTCAGTGTGGGAAGACACCTAGATTCTGCTAACCAGACACATCATCCTGGATGCAATCTGCAGCTAGTGACCCAAGCAAGACCGAACTGGAGACACTCCTCAGAAGTAGTAGTGGTCCAGGCAGTAACAGAGGGTAGAAAGTGGCAGCAGTGACAGCAGGGAGAGCCAGATGTCAGCGGGGCCCAGCTGGAACATCAGGGCTCTGTCCTGAGGGGACTTGTTGGCTGAGTGATTCCAGACAACATCCCTGGTCCCTGCCTCAGGCCTCCTTTTCCATCTAGCCCTCCACCAACTGGGTAAGCTGCCCCAGATCTATCTAACAAATTTATTTTCTACTCAAAATTAGTCCTTCTGGGCTGGGCAAGATGGCTCATGCCTGTAATTCTAGCACTATGGGAGGCTGAGGTGGGTGGATTGCTTGAGCTCAGGAGTTTGACATGGACTGTGAACAAGAGTGAAAACCCCATCTCTACCAAAAATACAAAAACCATCAGGGCATTGTGGCAGGTGCCTGTAGTCCCAGCTACTCAGGAGGCTGAGGCAAGAGGATTGCTTGAGCCCAGGAGTTTGAGGATGCTGTGAGCTGTGATGCCACAGCACTCTACCCAGGGTGAAAGAATAAGACTCTGTCTCAAAAAAAAAAAAAAAAAAAAAACCTAAACTAAAAGAACAAAATTAGTACCTCTGTGCTTGCACTAAAAACCCTGACTGATAACACTGCTATTCCAGTTAGCTCTTCACCACCAACTTTCCAAAACATTGTTTCATATAGTGCATTGTCCTTTGTGCCGCAAGGTGCCTCAGCCTTTACAAGACAGGACATAACCTGGCTCGGAGTTACTCCCATGCCAATATACATCTTCATTTGCTTAATTTGGAAATAATGCCTTATAAGACTCTGAGAGACTTTTAGCTCACCTTGTAAGTCAGTGGTTCTCAAAGTGGGGTTGGGGACCTGGATTCTTCAAGGGAGTTCATGTAGTTAAACCTATTTTTTAGAGTAACACCAAGACGTTATTGGCCTTTTTCATTCTTACTCTCTCGTGAGAGTACAGTAGAGTTTTCTAGAGGTCACCTGGCATGTGATAATATCATATAATTAAATGTGTCACTATTTGGAAGATCTGTACAACTCAGTGAACCAATATTTTCTGGACAACAGTGCATAATGTTATAAAATTATGCATAAATAAGGATACTTTTAAATTGCAAGACAAATCAATGGGTTTTAATGTAGCAGAGTATGAAAAATTTATTGATGTGGTTTCAGATTTCGCCTTGTAACTATTACAAAACTTTTAGTTGCTGAGTTTTGGCATAGTATCAAAGAAGAATATCACATTTATTTAAAATACTTAAAATAATACTGTGTTTTTCAATTACATATATATGTGTGAGAGTCTGGATTTTCTTCATATCCTGCAATTGAAATAATACTGCCACATATTGCAGGCAAAAGCACATATAAAAATCTGTGTTCAATTGAGACAAATTAAAATGACTTATGAAAAGTTAAAATAATGCTGCTCTTCTCATAAAAATGTTTTGTTTGGGAAAACAGTGCAGTGATTTTTTTAAGTAAAAATATGTTATTTATGTTAACAAATAATGGGTTTATATTGTTATTAATCAATGAATTATTTATTTATTTAGAGACAGAGTCTTACTTTGTTGCCCTTGGTAGAGTGCTGTGGCATCACAGCTCACAGAAACCTCCAGCTCTTGGGCTTAGCTGATCCTCTTGCCTCAGCCTCCCGAGCAGCTGGAACTACAAGTGCCCACCACAATGCCTATTTGCTGCTGCTGTTGTTGTTGTTGTTGTTGTTGTTGTTGTTGTTGCAGTTTGGCTGGGGCCAGGTTGGAACCTGCCACTCTCAGTATATGGGGCTGGTACCCTACTCACTGAACCACAGGCACCGCTCACCAATGAATAATTTAAAAACTTCTCTTTTAATTTCTAATACAGTAAATATTGATAATATAATTCACATGAACAAAAACTCTTTGGGACACTCAATTTTTACCTGTGTAAAAGTTTCATGACACCAAAAATTTTGAGAATAGCTACTCTAAATCAATGTTTCTAAAGACCTACTTGCTATATTTTTTTTTTTAAAAAAAAGTAATACAGGCCCTACAGGCAATTTCAAGAACAACTTCTGAAACTGTTTTCAGCTACAGCACATCGTGGCATGAATGTTTCGATTCCCAGGGTAACTATTAAGTGAGCAAGCCTTATTTGGATGTAGAATTCTGGCATGTTTAAATTAACAACTTCAGATTGTACCATTTAGATTCACATGTTATGTGTTGTCACTGAAAGTGCACAGAAGAAAAACAAACAGGCTTACCTGAAAATGCATGAGACAGACATTAAATGAGGTATGACTTGGTCACTATAAAAACCTGTATGGTTAAGCCCTGAGACCTGACACCCTGGTGCTTTGGACCCTTGGGTCACTCTGAGTCTTAGCCCTGAATCTGTATTGTTGGTGGTAGAAGAGACCCCAGATCCCCCATTTAGAAGAGAAGCGACTTTGCAGACACACCACGGCAGTCTCTGTGTGGCATTATTTTCATCACACTCTATTTAGCCTTTGTCTCTTTCAGAGCAGATCAGACACGAAAGGACACCAGCAGGAACAAGCTCCGACACTCATTTCCTCATCTGAATTTTTAGCACAATTGAATGTTTGCGACAGTCTCCGAGTTCCTATAGATACCAGGCAAATTCTGCAAAGAGCCTCACTCCCTTGATACAAAAAAATCCGTTTCTGAGAAGAGAGAAAAGAGCTCTAAGTTCCATATTTGCTTTCTGCCTGTGTGGAATGCATGGCGAGCAATTAAAGAGGAGACACACGTGTCCTTCATCACCCAAAACAGCCGTAGGTGGAAGGTCCACGTCTTCTTTTCCTGTGCTTTGGCATTTAAACAGGGCAAGAACATGGTGAAACGCTGGTAGAAGTTTACGCTAAGATATTAATAGATGTGTTTGTCACCTCTCTGTCGAGTGTGTGTGTGATTACCATAGTAATCAAGCTGGAAAAGAGTTTTGAATAAAGCAGTGGACAACTGTAAAGCGGTAGGCAGAGATTGGGTACTGCCCTTCCAAGGCTACTTACATCCCGGTGATATGGGTGAAAGGCTAGAAGTGAAACAATAATAAAACGAAAAATGAAATAAACATAGGTCCATCAAATAGTGTAGCTGAAGAACTTAGTAATTTCAGCCATTGAAACTGTTTTTCTGAGAAAGTAAACTTGAATAAATTTCTCAGGCATTTTATTAATGCCAAGTCCCATTTCTTTGGTTTTACATCCTATAAGACAGAAAATCACACAGCCGGTTAGAAAGTGAGCTGGGTCAAAGACCACGAAACTTAACACTGTCACAACAAAATATTTTAATTTCCCAAGCTCCAGTTGGTGGCCCATGTACCCCAAACAATATTTAAAAGGTCCCTAATTCACATAAGAAATAATTTGAGTATTCTATACGGTTTACTGCAAAAAGATATTCTGTAACTCTAATGCAAATATTCCTATCACTTCCCTCTTTTTAAACTGTGATTTATGATTATAGAATTTAATAGCTATAAAGACCTAAGACATGATCTAGTTCAATAGCCTTATTTTACTAATGATGAAAGGGAAAATCAGAAAAGTAAAACTGAATAATCACTATAAGGCTGAGCTGGTGTGCCAGGAAAATTTTTAAAGATCACTAATTAAATTATTTTCAAAAGAAGTTCAAAGTACAGTAAGTATATTCTTTTCTTTTTTTTTATCAACATAATTTAAAAATGCCTTGGAAATTTAACTATAGGTTCAAGTGTGCCATGAGATTTAAAAGGTTGGAATACACTGGCATAAACCATGAGAGTTCCCAAGAGAAAATACCTCCTCTCATTTGTATTTCCCATTTATTTATTACCCAATCCAAATTGGAGCTGTGCAAAGATATTTCCATTCATTCAAAAATATTATGGACTTCTTTTTGTCCAAATATAAATACAATTCTTGTTATATTTTTATAACCCACCCATCTATCACAAGTGACACTGTATTAGTAAAAGACAAAGAAATATTGAAGTAATTCAGTGAAATGCTCAAACATTGCAAAGCTAACCACAATCAGAAAATTGTTATCTATTTTATCTGCCCTGGTGACATTTTTTTAAATGTCATAAACTAAGGTTCAGGGTCTTGAAATAGGCAGTAAAAATGATACTTACAAAAATGACTAAGGATAGGTGCAGTACCATTAATTAAGCAATAATCTCTTTGAAATCAGTCATTACCAGCAGTTTTTTGCTATGGGCCATTAACACTCTAACTAGCGAGTCATTAATAGTGGTAATAACCAATTCTGAGGGGATTATGGCTCGAATAAACTATATATAATAATTTTTAAGCTTTGTAAAAATTTTCACACTTTTATGTTAACCTTTGAATAATAAGTAAGCATGGACAGAATTAGGCATGAATATTGCTGGCTCATTTTTAAAACATAAATATTTATCTCTCTCCATCTGTCTATTCTTGTATATTTGCCTATCATGTCTTTCACATTGTCATTCAGAAATAAGCATTACTGTTGACTTTTTTTGAAGTCCACTTGAAGTCAGTTTCTATCCGGTGTCATCTAGGTCACTTTGCCAATTTTTGCTTTTTGCATGCCAGAAATATTGTCTGCAGTAAAGTAGTCATGGGCTGAACTTCTGCAGCTTGCTTGAAAGGCAAAAGATCAACCCAACAAGGAAATAGACCCAATTGGGAGGGGGGGTAGATGAAAGGGTTCCTAATTATTTGATCCATAATGGTAGCCCCAAAGTTGCCATTACCCCAGGCCACTGGAGCTCTAGCAAAGCTTCTGTGATAATTCTCATTGACTTGGTTATTATAACATTCTTATTTTTCCTTCATTCTTGATCTGGGTCGGGGTGAGAGAGATTTCTCTGAGATATTTGGTTAACATTCCATCTTGACTCTTAGAAAAGCATAGACTCCTCTCTAAAAGGATTAGCCAAATAAGGAAAGCCGAAGATACTAAGCAGCAGAAAGAGAATCACCCTTCTTCAAGAGAATCACAAAATCTTCTCTATCCAGAAATAGTATTAAGATATAAGAACATTTTATGAAATATATGATTAAGGCTGTCAACCTTAATATTCAAGATGCTGACTGTGAAATTGATAAACTAGAAGAAAATAATCCAAGATAAAGAAAGACTGACGATTTAAAGCCACAATATAATCAATGAAAGTAAAATGTAAATTTGACACGAAAAAATGACCAAATGAATCAATAGATAAATATGTAAATTTTCTTACATAAAAGGATAAAAATAAGACTACATAAAAACTGGAAACTTTTGTGCATTACCAAACTTAATAAATTAAATTTTTTTAAAATTCAAGGAAAATATTTCCCCAAAAAATGTTGATAAAAGACCAACAGCTTTAATTTTAAGGGATTTACAGCAAACAACTAGAAAATTCTGACTCCTGTAAGTAAATGGACAATAAATAATTCAGAAAAGTGACAAACACATGAAACAATAATTACCTTATTTAATAATCAAAGACATAACAAATTATATTACAACATGTATCATTTCACTATCAAATTAGAAAAATACAAAAGCCTGTAATGCCAGGAGTGAGGGACTATTGTACCCTGATAGAGCACACGGAAGGAACCAACCCACTTCACCTCTGCTCAGAAAATAATTTGGCAATTTAGGAATACAGAAATATATTTTGAGATCTGAGAATCTAAGTGTAAGTTGCCCACACAGGAGAAAAACACAAAATCAATTGGGGGGTAGGCTCAGGCAGGAGGGGAAGTGGGGTGCTCTCACATATTAGGCACAATATGGCAAACCTCATGAGTGAGGGGCACAAGTACAACTTGGACACCAACAAATGCAAATAAGATAACCTAATCGTCTGTACTCATATTAATCTGAAATTTTTTAATTAAATTAATAAAATAAAATATCTGTTAAGTAATACAATGGAACTATAAATGTTTTGACACAATGACTAAGCAAATGACATGAAATCTATGTTAACCAGCATGATGAAAGTATTTCAAATTGTATATGAAAACACTATACTGTACCTCATGTTTGCATTAGTGTATACAGCTATCATTTAATTTAAAAAAAAAAAGTAATACAAGGGAACTAACCCTTCTCTCTGTAAGAGGTGGAGTCTATTTTCTCCCCTTGAGTCTGGATTGAAGCCAGTGCCTACTCTAACCAATGAAGTATGAAAGGATGATACCTCGTGACTTCCAGAGTCATTAATACATCATAGGATTAAACTTCTACCTGGTGCTCTCCTGCCCTTGCCCTTGCACACTTCCCTTGGAACCCAGCCACCATGATGAAAGGGAAGCCAAGTAGCCACATGGAAGAAGCACATCCCAGCTACAGCCTCAGTTGCGTTACCCTCCCTAGTCCACTAGCCTCCCTGGCAGGCATCTATGGACACCAGTTAGAGAAGAGATGAGCTTTCTCCACCAAGGGCTCCTGAAATGGCAGGTTCATCAGTGAAGTGTTTTCTTCCCATCCCTGCAATTTTAACCAGTGTTGGTTTAAAAATCTTATTCCAAAAAGAAATGTTTCCAACAGGGAACAATGGTCCCTTTGAACTGAAGTCCTCACTGCAACTTAGCCATTTGGCTTCTCCCTGCTATTGAACCAACAGGCAAAAAAAGGTCTATGGTCCTTGGCTGAGTAGTTAATCTTTATAAACAAGGGAAAGTTGGGCTGCTTCTGCAAATTGCATGGGATAGACTATTTCCAGAACTCAGGGGATTCTCTGGTGCACCTCTGCATACTTCCTGAGTAATATTTAGGATTATGGCTGCTTATAGTAAAGGTCAGAAGTTTACAGACTTCCCAAAGAAATTTATCTAATGTTTTGGCCCAAGGCAAAGACCAAAGAGACAATCTTAGTCACTAACTTTACCCAGGAACACAAAGAGCCTATGCACAAGAAAAAACAACCCAGACAACATAGGTTCCAAAAAGTGATCCTCTCAAACTCAGTGGAAGATCTCTCTCTCT
The DNA here is from genome assembly GCF_000181295.1 of Otolemur garnettii. Classification (NCBI taxonomy): domain Eukaryota; kingdom Metazoa; phylum Chordata; class Mammalia; order Primates; family Galagidae; genus Otolemur; species Otolemur garnettii. The sequence goes on from NW_003852465.1 coordinate 3,082,943, forward strand.
CTCCAAGTTCCAAGAAGTCTACATGGCCAGAGTGAAGACAAGGAGGACGAGGGACAAGACTGCTTATCACCTGCCACCACACACTTCCACATTTCATCAGTTCTAATTCCAGCAGTGAATGAATGTTTATCCTCCAAAATCATAATAGCTCAATATGATTTGCAAAACACTTTATGTAGAATTATGCTTATGCGTAAAAATTAGAATACATTTCTCTTTCTTTATGAAGATATTCAAATATTTAGCATCTGGTTTCAAAACAGGATTTCATTACTAAACAAACTCTTTTAAGTTCCTTGCAAGTTTTAAAGTATAGAAGTTGAATAGCTCTTTACATAGAAAATCTGCCTCCATTTGAGCTCAGCAGTAAGTGATTTTATTACCTGAATGCCTGAGTACATCATCTTTAAAAATCAATTGTTGCTCCACATCTATTAAAAAGTTATAATAAGGAAACGTTGCTTCATGAGCCACAAGAATTTTGAAAAGTCAGTCAAAGCCATGGTTGAATATGAGATCACTTAGAAGTTCAAAGACAGTATCATATTAAAAATCAAAGCTTTTAGACATTTAGCTTTACTTAAAAGTCACCCAATATTAAACTGGAATGTTTCACTTACTTAAATTCTCTTTAATGAAGATCTTTGTACATCTTCTCATCTATATTAGTCCCTGATGATTACACCCCAAGGATATTAAAATCCCAATCTGTCAAAACCACCAGAAAATATCTTCAAATGTTCACTTGGCAGTTTTTGTAGTGCTGAATCGGTAATGTGAAGTATTATTTATAGCTAGGACGCTGCATTTTTCATTATGCAAATGAGCTTTAAGTAGTGGCCCAATTGCTGATTTGAATGGGGTGACTGAATCTTAAGAAAAGTTAAAACCATCAACACAGATTAATTATCGAAGATATTCCAAAACGGGAGGTACGTGCTGATGTCGGAGCAGCTATGGAAGCACAAATGGAAGATGAATAAAAGCCCAGAGGGAGTAAGAGGTTTGTGCAAAATACAGGAAGGGAAGGGAAGGAAATATTCAGTTGAGTATATAAATTTCCTTTATTTGAATTTGTCTGAATTCTTATCATGCAACCTACAAATTGATCATTCATCATAAGCTAAAATCCCCAGCACCCCCCCCAAAAAAGTAAGCAATATTTAAACAAAATACCATGCAACCCAATAATCAATCTTTCCTCACTTCATGGGTCATCTCCTTTTTTTTGAGACAGAGTTTCACTATGTTGTCCTCAGTAGAGCGCTGTGGCATCACAGCTCACAGCAACCTCCAACTCTTGGGCTCAAATGATTCTCTTGCCTCAGCCTCCCAAGTAGCTGGGACTACAGGCACCTGCCACAAGGCCCAGCTATTTTTTTGTTGCAGTTGTCATTGTTGTTTAGCTGGCCCGGCCTAGGTGTATGGGGCCAGAACTCTACCCACTTAGCTACAGGCACCACCCCTGGGTCATCTTTACCAGAATGTTTTGCACTTTTTTTTTTTTTTTTTTGGCTCATTTAACAAAGGAATTTTGAAAAAAATGATGTACCACTCCACCAATGTGTTTGGTTGAGAATTTACAATTTCATCATGAATTTTCATGGTTGCAAAGGATCTAATTTCTAGCATGTTAAAAATATTAGCATTTTTTCATCAAATAATGGCTGCATTCATTTAAATTTACCCATTGGATTCCAAATGTTGTGCTTTGTTGTTTCAAATTTTAACATCTGTGAAATTGGGATGACTGTCATATTGCTCTGCTCAGGTGGCAGGCAGGCCTGAGGGTGTCAGTGACTTGGGAAAATTCTAAAGAAAACTGTAGTTAAAAAATGCTATAGCATGAATACTCTTGATGGCTCAGAGGAAAATGGATTATGGGAGAAAACCTTTCAGACATCAAAAAGTACATTCAAAGGCTGAGATCTGAATGCTGACAGATTTTAATAATACCTTAACCAACTTGTTTTGTTTAGATTTCCATACCTGCACAAGCATCATTAATGACAAACATCCAAGTAAGTCTGAAAGATATCTTTCAATAGTATAAACCAAAATCTCTAAGTGATATGATAAAAAAAGCCTGTCAGTTTGTCACAGAATGTTTCTCTTCATGATAACAAAAGTAATTATGGTATCTTAGATTTAATAGACTGTTCTGATTTGCCACCCTACTGATACCCATTTTTTCAAATTACATAAATAAATTCTTCTTTTTATTATAGAAATGTATATATTAATAATATACAATTTACAAATTAAATATAAATATAAAATTATAAATTTTTAAGTATAAAATTTTTAAATATAAAATTCAGTGATATTAAGTACATTTGTATTGTTGTCCAACCATCACCATCACCCATCTCCAAAACTTCTTCATCACCCTGTCTGAAACTCTGGTCCTATCAAAGAATAACTCCTCATTTCCCCTCTTTCCACCCCTTGGTAATCACCATTCTACTTTCATTCGCTATGAATTTGACAAGTCCAGGCCCCTTATACAAGTAGAATCATATAATAGCCATCTTTCTGTGGCTGGTTTATTCACTTAGCATAATGTCTTCAAGGTCCATCCATGTTAGCTGCAGCTCCCGTCAGCTTTCCCTTCCTTTTGAAGGCTAAATACATACAACAAGACACTGTATGTATATACTACATTGTATTTATACATTCATTCACTGATGGACATTTAGGTTGTTTCCATATTTTGGCTATGCAGATTTGGTGTACAATTAATCCTTTCCAGTTGTTGCTTTCAATTCTTTGGGTACAATCTGAAGTGAAATTACTGGATCATATTTTAATATTATGTTTAATTTTCTGAGGACCCTCCATACTATTTTATAAACTCTTCTTTAACAGCTATTTCCACTCCACTTCTTCCGCAGAAATTTTAACATAACATAAAGATACTTAATGTTTATAACATTTCTTGATTAGCCTATCATAATTCCCTATAATGATTAATATAAATTAATGTTCAAATTTTATATTATAAGTATCTAGACACTAAAATTTCTTCTAGATTGAATTGTCATCCAACAGTAGTACACAGTTGGCCACAATAACATAAATATATTATAAATTTTATAAATATTAAATTTAAAAAGTAAAATTTTAATGGGAGCACTCTCTAACTAAGTTAGATTGGGCTGTATTCTTTCTTTTCACAACTAGCTTATGTACATGTGGAGGAATATTCTATTCTTTCGGTAGGTAAATAGATGATAAATAAAACTTGAGAAATTTCACTAACAGCAGTTTCCCACAGAGGAGCCTTCTCCCCCTTGCCCTTTTTATAAGAGGCAATACAGAGCCTAATAAATTCTCCATTGGAGAGTCTCAGCAAATATACTCACCTTAGCAGTTAATACCAGTGTTGCCTCAGCCTCTCCCAGGCACAAGCCAAACTTTAACATTAGCTTCATCATGTTTATTCCAGCACCTGAAGCGAAGTTCCTGCCCCAATCCCCACTCCACTTCCACTTCATAGGGGCTCTTAACTTTTCTCACTGCCCAAAGGGGCTGGGTACATAATCCAGCATTGTGCAGAGTTAAGGCTCACTGGAAAGGCAGCATATGGTTGAAAACTCACAAAGACATTCCTTGTGTTTCATCTTCCAGACTATTCTGGGAGATGGTGGCTCCAAACAATCTCTCCAGAAATGCAGAAATGTCCCATGCAACAGCTCAACCACTCTTACAAGACTGCGGCTGGTGGAATAATGAACCGTCTTGTATTCGCTTGTCGCCCTTCCCTGCTTCACTCCTCTTCGTTCCTCACTTTCAGTGACCTAGAATTCACTGGTTCACCAACCCAAATAAAATATTAGCACCAAATATTTGGTTTAGGCTTTGTTTTCTTGAGGACTCAGTCTAAGATAATCATCAAAATAAGGAGAAGAGAATGAAGAGTTTGCCTACATCATCTTCTCTCAGTATTTTAAGCTCGCCCAATATTGACCAAAAATAACACAGTGAAATGCCATCCAAAATTGATTTTAACAATTATTGGTGGACATTTCAATTAGGCTTGCTTTCAATGCTTTGGAAAGCAAAGAATTAGTTAGCCACTTACAAAAAGTTGTGTTATCAGCCACCGGGATGTCCGCTTTCCCAAGACCTACACCAATATTTCAATTCTTTCCTTTGACCCAAAAGTTCACACATCCAAGGGCAATGCATCAGAGTAAAATTTGAATGGGGGAAAGCTTTACTTTCTTTTGTAAATTGAGAGAAAGTCATTCCACAGCTCCAGCAAATCTGGAGTGGGTGAGAGCTGTCTCATGTCTACCCATGTCATTGACTAAGCAGCTGTTCTTTTCTATCCCCTTCAGCCCTTCCTTGAGCACCTGCTGACTTCTTGGCGTTCCTACCTTGAATCTTCAAACCACCTTTATCCTGGAGAGTGCTGACATCTTGGTGGGGGGGGGGAGCTGATTTGAGAAAGTTCCACCCTTTTCTTTGTGGTCTAATCCCTTAATTAACTTCAAATGCAACATGAGGCTTTGCATAACAAGTTTTAAGTAGTAAGAACCTATGGCAATCAGAGAGATTGCAAAGCAAAAGAGAAAACTTCAAACCTCATTAAGAAAATGAAAATTACCACCTAACCCCAGTAAGATTAGCCCATATCACAAAATCCCAAAACCAGAGATGTTGGCATGGATGTGGAGAAAAGGGAACATTTCTATACTGCTGGTGGGAATGCACACTAATTTGTTCCTTTTGGAAAGATATCTGGAGAACACTGAGAAAACTAAAAATAAACCTGCCATTTGATCCTGCAATTCCTTTATTAGGTATATATCCAGAAGACCAAAAATCAAATTACAATAAAGATATTTGTATCAGAATGTTTATTGCAGCCCAATTCATAACTGCTAGGTCATGGAAGAAGCCTAAATGCCCATCAACCCATGAATGGATCAATAAATTGTGGTATATGTACACCATGGAATACTATGCAGCCCTAAAGAAAGATGGAGACTTTACCTCCTTCATGTTTATATGGATGGAATTAGAAAATGTTCTTCTCAGTAAAGTATCTCAAGAATGGAAGAAAAAGTATCCAATGTACACAGCCCTACTTTGAAACTAATTCATAGCTTTTATAGGAATGTCATAACCTAATTATAGCCTTAGAATATGGGAAGGGGGTGTGAGAGGGGAGGTGAGGGAGGTGGATGGGGGGAGGGAGGGTGATTGGTGGGGTCACCAATATGGTTTATCTTACAAGGGTACAAGTGAATCTTTCTAAAAGCAGAGTATGAATGTCTTAATGACTAAGAGAATGACATGAAGGTAATGTTAACCAGTTTGATGAGAGTATTTCAAAATGTATATGAAAACAGCACACTGTACCCCATGAGTGCATTAATGTACATAGTTATGCTATAAGAAATTTAAAAAAATAAAAGAAAATTAAAATTAAAATAAGCAAAAGGCCAGAACCTTCCTTTTGCCAGAGTGACACATTTGAATCCATGTATCTTTCCTCTCTTCCTAGGAGACATTGCAAGGTAAAAACAGCCTTCAGCACTGTCTTTCCCCAAGCCTAAGTAAATTAATTAAGAATAACAAGCTTTGTTACCTCAAGTCTAGCACTACTCAAGATCTATCTGCCAGTGAGATATGTTCATATAATATTTATCGTCATGTTTCTTGTGGTAGGTAAGTATCAAAGTATGTACAAGAACATACATCTTCCAAAAACAAAAATTATTTTCAGAGACAGTACAGTCTAACTCCATACTGAAATAGTATATCCACTAAGAGAAGGATTAGCTTCATATAATTGAAAGCCTCAAGAAGTGACTTTGACAAGGTAAAGATTTATTTCTTAGTCCTGTGAAAGAAGCCAGGAGGTAGCATTCTGAATTGGTCTGGTTGAAACCCAGGCTCTAATTCTTCATTCCACCTCCCTGAGATCTGGCCTTCCTCTTCCTGAAAATAAGATAGCTGCTTGTGCTTCAGCCATCACACTCAAGATGCTAGCCAAGCACAAAGGCCTTTCTCTTTGAAAGAAGACCTCTGATCAATTTCACATTACATTCCCACTTAAGTGTCATTGGCCAAAATTTTGTCAGATTTCCTTGTCCATAAAAGGTATCATGCTTTATATTATTATACCAATTAATATATCAATATCTAAGGTCCATCATAAAAGTAGGAACCACCACAAATATTTGGATGAAAGAAGAACAGTTTTAAGTTATACCTAGGCCTGACAGAACCAGTGAGGTTTTCTTGTTTTTCTTTTTTTAATTTTTGATATGAGGCTGAGTGCAGTGGCTTGCGCCTATAATTCTAACACTCCGGGAGGCCAAGGCGAGTAGATTGCTTGAGATCAGGAGTTCAAGACCAGCCAGAGCAAGAAGAAGACCCTGTCTCTAAAAATAGCCTGGCATTATGGTGGGTACCCGTAGTCCCAGCTGCTTGGGAGACTGAGGCAAGAGTATTGCTGAAGCCCAAGAGTTTGAGGTTGCTGTCAGCTGTGATGCAACAACACTCTACACAGAGTGACTCCATCTCAAAAAAAGATCCAAGTTCAATTCCAGTGTTGTGCATCTTTCTTTCACTAATCTTTATGATCCGAAAGATGGTAGCATGAAGATTCATTGTTAGCACTTAATGGCAAAGGTATGCTTTGGTTTAAATATTAAAAGAGAGTAATTCTGGGTTCTGTGGAGAGCCAACATTTCTAAACCAAAGAGTTAAGTGGGACCCATTTTGTCATCCATGAAGAGACCAGGCTGGAAGAGTGCCAGGGTCTCTGCCTTCCTGCTTCCTGGGTCAAGATCATCTTCCACTTCCTATTCTCTGCTCCACTCTCTTTCCCACTCCCCTTAAAGAGGAAAAGACCTTTGGCCCACCCTTGTTTGAGAACATAAGCTATGCAGAGGATAAGAGAGAACAGCCAGCTCCTAGTATCTAAATTTGCATTCAGGAGCATGGGGAGTCATGAGACGTGCGCATCACTTGGGGGAGTGACGAGCACTCAAGGAAGTGTTAGCTGCTTTCCCACACCTGGGGGTTGGCTCACCCACCTTACAAGACCTCCAAGCCTCCTCGAGATCTTTGCCAACTATTTCCTGTAGCCTACAGAGGATATCTGGCATTTGCGGCTGTGTGCTGGGTTCCATCGGTCCCCAGAACACAGGGCTAAGAAACATAGGAGCTCTTTAGATGCTGAGGCATCACTACCCCATAAAACCCTCACAGCACAGCAGCCAGGCTGTCTTCCATACCAAAGAAAGAAGGCCTCCCTTTGCCTTTTGAATTTTAGAAGGAAACCAAAGGAATCCTGCCCTGCAAAACAATGCCTTACACAGTTTGGGGAAGGAAAAAGCAACTCTCAGATCTTGAGGCATCAGGGAAATTTTGTGTGCTATGATTTCTTATTCCTTTTAATGTGTAGAGTCCACACAACTCCCAGAGTACCAGCTGCGACTCCACCCCTCCTCTCTCACCCAGGAAAAGGTGTTAGAATGCACGAAAGTACACATGATGTTTAATTATAGATACGACTTTCACCATCCTCTAATGTACTAAAGTAGTAAAACACTTAGAAGAGGTAGTTCCCACCACACACAACCAAGCGTTCTGGTCCCCGAGTGTGTCACACTCCTGTGACAGTGAGAAATGCTGACTAAGTCTCAATTCATCCAGATTAATCAGCTCACTGAGGACAAAATCCAAAAACCCAACTTGTGAAGTAGAGGAAATTTGTGGAAATTATACAGGAGAATCTCGCAGGAATGAGGAAGGATGAAGGCTGCCCAGACCCTTGGTCTGGGTTCTTCACAACTGCCCTGGAGACTGACCTCTTCCACATTGTGGAGAACCCACCTCCCAAGCTCCCACCCCCCTCACAGCCAGAGAGGGGCTGCCCTTGTAGTTACCAAATAAATACACACCGAGTCATAGTGATGGGACAGCAGTGCTCCTCGCAGGTGCCTACCCCAAAACCAATCAGCAAGGGCCAGAGGGCCAGGCTTCCAGGGTACAGACACCCGTACACACCAGGCACAACCCAGAGAAGAGAAAGCCACCGCTACCTGTCACAAAGGTACGTTTCCCTCTGGAAATAGCATAGATTCTGTGCTGATCATCACATTTACCAAATGCAGGGGATAAAACTAACAGAGTAAGTCACAAAAGAAGCCAAAGTCAGAACCTAAGCCAGAGAGACCAGTAAGTGGCTTTCCCTGTTACAAATAGCCAGACGTTAGGCTTAAATCAGCGTCGGGCTGGGCATCTCAGCAGTCTGAAAGTGAGTGAAAGGAAGTTGTTTGCAACAGTCTGATGGCTCCCCGTGATAAGGCACTGATCCCCATCTTTAATAATAACCAATAATAAGCACACCGCATGACTCTCTTGTATTTCTAATATTATGGGTAAAATTGTGCAGGCCGAATCAAGTGCAATTACTGCTTTAGGCGGAATGGATGAAAACCCACAGCTCCGACACATTAAAAAGATTCAGTGGGTGAAGGGCCTAAAGAAGAAAGATGTAATAATGTTTTTTATGATTATTACTTCCATTGTTATTATTTTGGTTGGGGTTATCATAATTATTATTATGATAATTACTTTTTTATTGATACTTCTCCTTACGTTTATCTTGAGACGGAAACAATAACTGCCCAGCTCTCCTTGTAAAAGTGCCAAGGGAATAGTTGGAAGTAATGATGAAAAAGTCTCTTTCTTTTATATTAGTCCTGCTATAAAAGGGGTGGTTACTCTTTCTATAAAGGTAGCCTGTGTCGCATAAAATAAAAGTCATCTATTTCTTCCCCAAAGCCGTTCACTCAGATCTGAAAGTAACTCCTTCTTCCTCATGAAATGCTGTGTACTAGAGTGGCTATCAATCAAGTCTTCTGAACTTCCTTTGCTCATATAATATGTGGAGTTGATAAAAAGGGCATGGCTCGAGTTTCCATCCCTGGGTCTTATTTTTTCATTCCAGGGCTCCGTTGGGTCTTTTATTAAACAGCTCACATAGCCAGGTCTCGTGTGATCAGTGTTTGGGGAGAGAAGAAAAACAGGGGTTCATTGATCTTTTGTCCCTGAATAATACCATTTGATGGAAATTTAATAGGAACTGATAGATTTTTAATATTACCAGGAAACCGAAGAGAACTTGACATTTTAATTTGTGTCTGAATCATTCATATGGCGGAAAAGCCAGGAATATGCATACATTAATAAGCTTTTTGACAGAGCAATGAGGAGGAAAAGGGGAGAAAGAACTACACGATTACTCATCCAGAGGAGACGCAGCGAGCAGTGAGCTTGAGCTGTGTGGAGAGATTTCTTTTTAGTCATATTTGCCAGCTGGGAGTAAATAAGTGAATTACTGGGGGGGATTATTCCACTGAGATCCTAAATGCATACAGGCTGTATAACCCATGGCAACACAGACCTGCAAGATGGTAGGGAACTTGGAGAAGCCCTTGGTCCCTTCGCCCTCCTCAGCTGGGGTCAGTCGGCTGCCTGCACCACGCCTGGGCGTGGAGCGAGTGCCCAGCACCCCTAACGCAGGCCGCTGCCACCTCCCTATCATCCCACACCCACCTTGGCAGCAGTTCTCTCCTCCTGAGACCTCAAAACTCCCAACGCCCAGCACCTGCACCCAAGAAGGAAGTTGCCCTCTCTTCAGACAGGAATGACTGAATGTGTTGCCTTTAAAGTATTTGTGTTCTGAAGAGGGGAGGATTGTGTTTAATTATCGAGAATGACCTTGCATTAAAACTGATTCTTCTGCTTCATGCCTGCCTGACATATGACAAGTCTCACCTCATAGGACACTGTGTCCCACAAACCTGGGTATCATAGAATGTCCTATTTGGAACATTTTAGCTTCCCATCTAAACAAAGAAAGAGACTTTTCTAACTTACCATTTATTCAGAGCATCTATATGAGCCCTCCTTAAGTAAACTTCATAATTCACTTTCGAGGAAGAGTAGCTTTACAATTCTTGTTCAAGTAAGAATTAATAGAGTTCATATAAATAGAGATTTGGTTTGCTTTTTTAAAAAATAGTATACATACCTCTTTATGCAAGAAATAATCTCTTGCATAATGAGAGGTCTGCCACACTTGCACACAAATGTCCAGTCGTTAAACAGAACGAGATGAAAACCGGACCCTTAGGCCACATCCATTTAAGATGCTTCCATCCTGCAAACTAATAAAAGGTTGATGCCATCCCCGGCCTCACAGGGTCCTCCCATCTGAGACAGCCATTGCAGATGGGAGTTAATCATCAGACATCCCCACACTCCACTCACTACCTCACAGACGAGCCCTCTGCAGCCCTCACGGTGCCCCCGGCGTTCCCACATTGGTTCATCTGCAGATGCACTTGTCCTTCACAGTACAGCACAACTGAGCCAGTGGAATCTCAAGTTCCTTTTCCTTTAGTCTTGCCTTTTGTTTGAATTAACATTAGCCAGGCGTAGTAATGAAAATGCCACTGGCCCAGCCCACCCCGGTCCACATCCTAATCCCCAGCCCCTCTGAACACATCCCCTCACATGCCAAAACAATTTTGTAGACGTGACTGAGGATCTTCATGTGGAGCAAGTAGCCTGCGTTAGCCAAGGGGGTCCTTGTGAGAGAAGGGGGGGGGACACCAAAGAGGAGAAGGTGGTGTGACAACAGCAGCAGAGACTGGGCTGATGCTCTTTGAAGGGGGAGGACAGGACCCCAAGACAAGGAATACAGGTGACTATTAGAAGCTGAAAAGGGCAGGGAAATGGATTTTCCTCTCCCAGCTCCTAGGAAGGACTAGCCCCATCAGCACTTTGAGTTTAGCCCAGTGAAACTGACTGCAGACCTCTGCCCTATAGAGCTATAAATGAATAGATCTCTGTTGTTGTAAGCCACTAAATTTGTATTAACTTATTCCAGCATCCAGAGGAATCTAATATTCCAGGCTTTCAATTTTTTTATTATCTTATAAACATAAATATACAAATACTCTCAAAATTAGAGGACATTTTTAACCTCCAGTGATCTATTCATTTGGAAAGATTATAAATAACCCTGGCATTCAGTATAAAACTGTAAACAACCCATCTCACAGTCATACGGGTAATTGATTAAAAAATATTTACTAAATACCTACTTGTACAAGGCGTCTGTGAGAGTAGAATAAGATATGGCTTGACCAGGCCTAATTTAAAAATATGAACTCCAAAATGTTCCAAAATGCAAAACTTTTCGAACACCAACATGATATCACAAGTAGAATATTCCACACCTGACCTCACGTGATGGGTCACAGTCAAAAATCTGTTTCATGCACAAATTATTAAAAACATTGCATAAAATTACCTTCAGCATATATGTATAAGGTATACATGAAACATAAGTGGATTCTGCATTTAGACTTGGGTCCCATCCCAAGATGTCTCATTATGTATATGCAAATATTCCGAAGTAAAAAAAAAAAA
>NW_003852465.1:3094783-3095005 GCF_000181295.1 Otolemur garnettii
ATACCCATAATAATTAAATATAAATACATAAAGAAATAAATTATTAAAATAAAAATTAAATAACCTCAAGCACTGTATCTTAATCACTTGTGAATCTCCATAATATTTTCTAGCAAATAGTGGGTGCTTCATATCTTCTGTTCAGCTACATGAATTAAGCTGATGTCATATAAAACAACAGTGCAGGAGTTATCATGAACCAGACTGTGATGCGCTGTGAAA
>NW_003852465.1:3095312-3097984 GCF_000181295.1 Otolemur garnettii
ACATTGCCCTTGATATGCTTTAAGGGATACCAGCTGAAAAATCCAATCACAAAGAAACCAACATGGAGACACTGCTTGGTCAGATTATACTCACAGAATACCTATGCTTAGGGAACATGATTAAAGCCAAGGGCACCCCTGTGCCTAATGGATAAAGTATTGGCCTCCCAAAGCCAAGGGCAGGGCAGGAACATAAGACAACAATGACAAAACACTTCAATGATAAACCACATAGATGGGCCAGGCGCAGTGGCTCACACCTATAATCCCAGCTCTCTAGGAAGAGAGCCAAGGCAGGAGGACCCCATGAGCTCATGGATTTGAGACCAGCCTGAGCAAGAGTGAAACCCTATTGCTATTAAAAATAATTAGCTAGGCATTGTGGCAGGCACCAGTAGTCCCAGCTACTTGGGATGCTAAGGCAGGAGGATCACTTGAACCCAAGCATTTGAGGTTACCGTGAGCTATAATAATGCCACACCACTCTACCCAGGGTGACAGAGTGAGACTCTGTCTCAAAACACACACACACACACACACACACACAGAGATGCAACAATAAAAGTAAGAATATAGGAAAAGATAACACCAACTTCCAAGCCCAGAGACAGAAAATGTGGTAGACAGTTAAACTGAGTGTACCTGCCAGAGGGTTACAGAACAGAAAGTATCATGAGAGTGAGGACAGAGTGGGAGGACATCGAGCAGGACTAGCCTGAAGATTTCCCTGTGAGCTGACTGGGTTGTGGTCATCTGTGGATGTCCAGCAACAGGACTAGCTATTTTGGACCAACCTAGTGTAAGTCATAATAATAACTAACTTTTATTTAGAACTTACTATACACTAAGCCCTATTCTAAAGGCTTATCATTTACTCTCCCCATCAACCCTATGAGGTACATGCTATTATGGAAGCACAGAGAGGCTCGACAACTTGCCCAAATTATGCAGAGATTAAGTGGTTGTGCTGGGTTGAGTTTCCTTTTCCTGGACCATCTACATCATTGTTTTAATCCTTATGTTATTCCCAGGCCGTGGCAAATCAACGCTATTGGTCTGGTCTCCCTTCAAATTTTATCCAGAATCTGAACATTTTTTACCATCTCCACCACCATTAGCCTAGTCCAAGCCATCATTATGTCTCACCTGGATTGTAAGAATAGATTCCCAAGGAGTCTCCCTAATTTCACAATTATCCCAGTATAATCTATTTTCAACACAGTGGCTATGGCAATGCTTTACAAATATACCACATTTCACAAAAGAACATATCCAGATGACCAATATGCATGTGGAGGAGACAGCAACATCACTATTCATTAGGGAAGTCCAAAATAAAATCAATATACAATACTGCTGTATAACCACCACAACACAGAAAATGCAAAAGACAACACCAAGTGTTGGCACGGATGTGGAGCGCTCATATACTGATGAGCACAGTCACTTTGAAAAACTATTTGTCAGGCAGGAGCTATGTGTTTGTTGAGAAGGTGCTGCAGAAACTATTTCCTAGTGTTCCACGTGGCCAAGAAAAGAGAGCGCTCCGGGCCCTCCTGTCAACAATCCACCCAAGAACATGACGTATGGGAGTATGAGAGCCAAGTGTGTCCAGCCCCTGCAGACGGTGAAGCTAAGGCGGTTCACACTGTGAGTCCACCTCCCGCCGGGTGTGCTCCCTGTGTGCCAGAGCCACACCACAGCCAGCCTCCTGAGAACACACCACAGCCAGCCTCCTGAGAACGTTTCCAGCCGCTAGAGCTTGGAAGATCAGGATCTTCACGATCAACCAAAGAGAAAAAGAATTAGAAAGCGTATATCAAGGAAAAATCCCAACAGGACTTACAGGCAACAAGCACAGTTAGAGAAACAGCAGATGGCCCCACAGTAAGTAAAAATAAAGAAAGAAAACTGAAAAAGAAACAGTAGATTAAAAGGAAGAACGCAGCCTGCTTAGCAACGAAGGCCTTTGGCTTCAGTTTTATGTACCAGCCAGAGGAGGGCAGCAGTGAGCAGGAAGGTGCAGGAGCCCGGAAAGGGCAGGAGGCCCCAGAGACTGAGGACCCACCTACCCACCACGGATGCCAGGGAGCTGGACTGCGCAGGGGCCAGCGAGGAAAATATCAACATTACCTATGAAAAGACAGGTGGTATTCCAAATTTTTTGAAGTCTAAATTTCTTCTATTTTTTGAATAAAAGAATTTATTTTTGATGGTATTTTTTTTGCTGTTTTTCTTTTGCATGATGGCATCCACTTAAAAATTTGCAAAGAGAAATAAATATAGTAAATATGTAAATATTTAAAACATCAAACATTAAAATATTCAAAATAAATAATAGTTTTAAGACAAAAAAAAAGAAAAACTATTTGTCAATATCTACCAAGGTAAACTTGTCCCTAAAGCCCAATAATCCCACTCCTAGACATATCTAACCAAATTGTGCACGTACATTCACAAAAGCTTTACACAAGAATATTCAGGCTCAGCACCTGTACCACAGTGGGTACAGGACCAGCCACGTACACCAAGGCTAGTGTGTTCAAACCCAGCCTGGGCCAGCTGAACAACAATAACAACTGCAAAAAGAAAATAGCCGGGCCTTGTGGCAAGCACCTATAGTCCCAGCTACTTGGGAGGCTGAGGCAAGAGAATAGCTTAAGCCCAAGAGT
>NW_003852465.1:3098166-3114267 GCF_000181295.1 Otolemur garnettii
AGTAATCAAAGACTATGTAGCAATGAGAATTAGCCAACTACAACTTAGGTGACTCTCACTATGCTGAGTGAAAGGAGCCAGACACAAAATAGGACATACTCTTTGATACCAAAACTAATTTTTGTTGTTAGACAGCAGAGAAGGAAAGGTTAGTAACTGGTAAGCAGGCCAAGGGAGTTCCTAGGCTCCTGGTAGTGTTCTGTTCCTCAGCCGGACACTGGTCACATGCTGTTGTCACTTGGGGAAAACTCCCTGCGCTATATGTACACTTAGGAACATTTCTTTATCTGTGCTATATTTATATTTAATATCATATATTTATATGTATATATTTATCTGTGAAAAATATAACTGAGACACACATTATATATGGTATTCAATAAAAAATTTGTAATAGAAATATATAAATTTTACCATGTAACTTCTCTGTTCAAAACCCTTTCATAACCCCCCACCAAACAGAAGAGTGAAAGTCAAAGTCTCTGCGGTGGCCTCAAGGCTTTCCGCGATCCCCACCACCCACGTGGGATCTCCCCTCCTCCTCCTCTCTCCCTCGCCCCCTCCATGCTAACCATACAGGTCCCTGTTGCTGCTCCAGGCCACCGCATTCCCACTTCTGTTCTCACTGCTCCCTGGCCACTGCCACCAACAAGTGTGTAAATGGCTAATTCCCTCCTGTCTTTTAGATCTTCATGAAAATGTTACAATTGGTGAAAATTTTTCTAACTACAGTAGTACTGAGTACATTGGATTTTTTTTTTTTTTGGCACACCTATGGAGCATATTGCAAGTACAAGTTGGATCTATCAGGTGTAGAACACAAATGTCTTAACACTGTAATTGGGTAAAAGTGTTGAAGGCTATGTTGATTAGTAGGATATAAGCACTCCAATTTGTACAAATAATCAACACACTGAATCCCATAATGGCATAAATGTATTCATTATCTATGTACAAATGACTTAATAGAAAGAAATTTTTTTTCTAACTACTTCTTTTAAAATGACAATCCCCACCCCACCCCCAGGACTTCTCTTTTTCTACTTTATTTTCTGTGTATAACTTATCACCTTTTAATTTGCCATATCACTTGCTTGTTTGGTTGATTGATTGGCTTGGGGTGGGACTTTTTGTCTCATTTGCATTCAGATATAAGCTCCCTGAGAATAAGAATATTCACCCGTAATGAATATTTGTGGAATAGATGGATAAAGCTCTTACACCTTTATTATGTTTGTAAGTTACATCTTCTCTGGGGGGATGCAAGTAAGATATAGGCTGTACATTGTTTCCTAAGGTTTCTGTAACAAACTGACACAAACTTGATGGCTTAGATCAATAGAAACGTATTCTCTAACAGTTCTGAAGGAGTCTAGAAATCTGAAGTCAAAGTGTCATCAGGCCCACTCCCTCTTACAGCTCTAGTAGATGACCCTTTGCTTCTTCCGGCTTCTGGGGGCTCCCAGTTTGTTCCTTGGCTTGTGGCAGCGTGACCTCAAGCTCTACTCCTATCTTCACATGGAATTCTCCTCTGTGTCTCTGCGCCTGCTGCTTTTCCGTCTCTTTTAAGGACACTTGTCATTGGAGACAGGGCCCACCCTATCCAGGATGATCTCATCTTGAGATCTGTACCTTCACAACATCTGAAAAGCCCTCATTTCAAATAAAAGTTACATTCTGAAGTTCCAAGTGGACCTATCTTGCGGGCTACCAATCAGCCCACTCCATGTGGAAACTATGTCATACACCCTATTCTTTACTTATTTTATCATTAGAACCTAACACAGTACAGGACAGAGCACTTTCTCAATAAATGATAATTAAGTGGATGAGCAAGTGGTTTAATTAATGAATTCATGCTCTCTAAATTCACAAAAAACAGATTTATTTACTAGAACAGTGGCATGTGCTATCAATGACAAACAGGTCAAATGGATAAAAACAGGCCTAGAGCCTGAGGTCAGTGGGGGACCCAGGCAGGAAGCCTGAGGGTTTCTGGACCATGGTGGCTTCAGGGGAGGCAGCAATTACAGCAGGATTCAAAGGAAAGCAAAAGGCTCACCCACTGCATACCAAGAACAAGGGCAACGGAGGGAAATAATGTCTCAAGCTAAGCTGAGGAAAGGACGAGAGTGCATATAAAACTCCAAGGCAAACTCATAAATAGAACGTCATGGAAAAGAGACAAAGAGAGGGTGGGTTTCATGGGCAGGCTTATCATGAGCTGAATTGATGAGGCTGTGTAAGCATATAAAATTAATGGTGATGGTTTAATAAAAATTCATGATTTAGAATTCAAAATAATTTCTGTTGTGGTACAGTTGCCTGTGATTATTGATTACATTGACTGTATAGTTTTACAATTCAGATAATGATCCAGATTTTTTCCAAGCTCTCCCTCACCTGGCAGGGAAAAAAAAGTATAAAGAAATAAAGCACTAAACATCACCATCTAGATGTTTTAACCATATTGGTGACTCGGACCCAAGGATGTATTCTAGTTAAATCTATCTTACATGCCTAAAGGGAATTTTTCCACCCCTTTTTTTAAGACAGGGTCTTATTCTGTTGTCCAGGCCAGAGTGAGGAGGCATCATCATAACTCACAGAAACCTCCAAGTTCTAGGTTCAATCTGCCTCCCTCAGCCACCCATGTAGTGGGGACTACAGGTGCACACCACCACACCCAGATAATTTTATTTTTTAATTTTTTGGTAGAGATGTGGAGGGTGGTCTCATTTTTTGCTTATGCTGGTTTCAAACTCCTGGCCTCAAGCAATCCTCCTGCCTTGGCCTCCCAAAATACTAGGGTTACAGGCATGAGCCACCATGCCCAACGTTTTCTCTCACTCTTATCAGCAGATAAACTAAGGTCAGTCTGACAAGAGAACACAAAAGCCCCATGCTCTAATGATCCTGTTTGACAGAAACTGGGGGGAGGTATTAATGGAATATAAAAGAACATATTATCGTCATTAATTATCCTGACATTTTTCTTCTGGCTACACATGTTTAATAAAATCCTACACTTTCCTTCTCTATGATTCAAATCATTTTTAGTTCTATACAGAATAATAGTTACATATTATGCTAATGTAATACTCTTAATTCATTTTCTAGTGTTAAAGTAACTGATTAAAGCATGAGAAATACACATATACACATATAATTACAAAACAATGTAAATCTTACAACTTTTGATAATACCAAATGATTTAATACATCTTAACATGTGTATGTCTGTTTTGTTTTGTTTTGTTTTGTTTGGCCAGAGCTGGGTTTGAACCCGCCACCTCTGGCATATGGGGCTGGCGCCCTACTCCTTTGAGCCACAGGCACAACCCAACCTGTGTATGTCTGAAAGAAGGCTGTAAATGATGAAGAGTCATAACGGGAAGGAAAGAGAAGAAAGACACGGTTGTGATAATTTTTACATCATCTTTCTCAGTGACAGTTTGATGATTTTTGAAATTGAGTAAGAAGTACAACTAAAATTAAAAATAGCTGGGCATTGTGGTGGGCATTGTAGTCCTAGCTGCTTGGGAGGCTAAGGCAAGAGAATCACTTAAGCCCAAGAGTTTCAAGTTGCTGTGAGCTGTGACGCCACAGTACTCTACCAAGGATGCCATAGTGAGACTCTATCTCAAAAAAAAAAAAAGTCACAGGGCCAAGGATGGTGGCTTACACCTGTGATCCTAGCACTTTGGAAGGCTGAGGTGGGATGATTGCTTGAGCCCAGGAGTTCAAGGGTATGGTGAGCTATGATCATGCCACTGTACTCCAGCCTGGGTGACAGCACAAGACCCTCATTTCAACAACAACAACCAAATAATGCTTATGAGAAGTAAGTTTGGTGGAGTAATGTGGTAGCTAGGAGGTTGAGTAAGGAGAATTTGGTTTACTATTTTATACCTTTCTCAAAGGTTCTAATTATTTGTTTTCACAATATACCTGGTATTGCTTTTACTACGTAATCATGGGGCAAGCAGTATAGACAGCATCCATCAACATTGTAGACACCAGAGCCAAAACTTAAGTTCAAATCTGAACTTTGCCACTTGCTGGCTGTGGGACAGTCACCAACATCCTTAACCACTCTGCACTCCATCTATAAAACAAGGGTAATAACAGAAGCTACTTCACAGAGATGCCATGAAGATTAGCTGCTTAAGCTGGACTCAGTGGCGTCACACCCTGTAGTCCCAGCTGCTTGGGAGACTAAGGCAGGAGGATTGCTGGAGCCCAAGAGCTTGAAGCTACAGTGAGCTGTGATCATGCCAGGGCACTCCAGCCTGGGTGACAGAACGAACCCTGTTACAATTAAATTTAAAAACCGTTTTAAAGATTAACTTCTGTAGGGTAAAAATTTACAAACATGAAAAAGTACAAACCCAATGGCACCTATGTATCCAATGTTCAATTTTAGTAGACTTTATGTTATCACATTTTTTTCAAATCATTGGGTATTTTATAAACAAATAAAATGGTGCCAATACAATGAGCTGTACTAACTAACCCCAGTACCCGCTCCCTCTTAGAGGTCACCATCATCAGAAGTTTCATATGTCTCTTTTATACAGTTATTTTAATATTTTTATTCTATATATGCAGACATAAATAATACATAACATTTCACCTGTTTCTAAGTTACACAAGTGGTGTCTAGCTCTATAGATCCATTTTCACCTCAGTTGCTTTTTCCTGATGTTTTTGAAGTTTATTCGTGTTCACAAAATAGATGTAGTTCACCCATTTCTCCCCGCTGTATAATATCATATGGTTATACTGCACGGTATGCATTCATTGCCTGTTAATGAACATTTATGTTTTCCAGGGTAATCTCTGTCTGCTCTGAGTACAAAGCCCCTGAGTACAATGAAACCTCCCACAAGGTTTTACCAGCACCTATTTCCGGCATAATCTTTCCCAGTAGCTGTCAGCCTGGGCACATGCATCAGTTTGCCCTGACCAATCTCTCTCTTGGTCTATTGTGTTTCCAAGCTGCTCCTCCCAGTGCCATCAAAATAATTTGTCTGTACATAAATCACAACCAACCTCTCCTTAACCACGTTAACATTTCCAAAAATAAAATCCGAGCTAATTGGCTTGGCATATAAAAATCCCTTCAGGATCTGGCCTCTGCCCAATCTCATTTCCCGCCACTCTCCTCCTATGCCCCCCCACGTGTCAGCCAGGGCACACTCCTGAAGACCCCGGCAGGTACCATGCCCTGTGATTTCCTCAGTCTATGCCTGTGTCTTGTGTTTCCTAGGAAATCTTCCCCTCCTCCTCTTTCTTCTTTTCCTACACTGAAAGCCTTCTCTGTCCTCTTCAGATAGAATAAAAGCTCCCTGTTCTTTGTTCCCTGAGACGTTATACTACAAGCATAAACTAAAATGCTTACACAGTGTCCCCTGGGTTTTTTCCCCAGGTATATTCCCCCATTAACCTATATCCTCCTGGGAGGGAGGGACTGTATTCCAGCCATCTTTATATCCCCAGAACCCAGGGCTCTGAAACAGAGAAGAGTTTAATAGATGTTGATTAAAGGAATAAATGGCTAAGTCAAACTTTACAGCAATTGAGAACAATGGAATGTTCATTATCAGTAAAGAGGGAAAGAAGAAAATCTGGTGTCTGTCCTTGATATTGGTTAAAATGAAGAGCAGAGGCAGGAAATGCCATTAGGAAAGGCACTGCAATGCTCTAACAAGGTGTCACTACCTGGTGTTCTGTATATCCGGAGAGGATCTAAATGGCAGTGTGTCTTAATGGGTGTGATACTAAAGGCAGCTACAGCTGGCTCTAACATCCTTAGACAGAAAGATGATGACAATCGTGTTTATCATAATTTCCTTTCACAATGTACCAAGGTGTGCCCCTAAGCCCCATCTTCTTTTCTACCATGGAATATGTGTCATGCATAGTGTCCCAGCCTTCACAAAGCTATTTCATAGCAACAGACCACGGGCTTCTAAGAAAAGCCTTAAGACGCTCATTCAGGGACTGCTATGTGCTAATAAGTGCTTCCTAAAATGACAAGGAATCTGTGCAGTAGATGAAATGTGCACGTATTCATAACGGGGTCACCAGTGAAGCTGCTGAAGAAGCCAATGTGTCCGTGTGTACAACGTCAGCGGGGCAACCGCTCAGAAAGCTGGTTTTTCATCCCGCTCATTCTAGAGACGAGGACACAGACAGTAAGAGGTGGCAGGAGATCCCAGAGCTGACAGTCTAACAAAGGTTGGACCATCATGGCTGGCACTCACGGAGGGCACAGCAGGCTCCGGGCTAAGCTGATAAACATTATTATTTCACTGAATCTTGACCTCAAATCTGTGATGTAAGCATTCATTTTCCACTTTACAAACTAAGAAAGTAAGGCCCAGTTGGGCTCTACAACTTGCTTCTGCTCATCAACTCAGAGGTGATAGAGCTGGATTGTCACCAGATCACCCCGATGTCAACACCGTTGTTTTTAGCTGCTATTATCACATGATATTGGCAGCTGTTTTCACCACAAAAGGCTGCCGCGTGCAGGGGGCCAAATCCAAGCTAATGTTTTTCATCTTATGCATTGCTCAATTAAGAAAATTACTAACGGATGGTTCGGCTGCCCGGCTTCCTTCCCTCCTTTCTAAGAGCATGTGGGCTTTTCCATTACTGAAGCCAAGAGTCTCTGTGTGTTTCTCCATCAGAGACTTTCCTCCCAAGATGGTCAGGGGATGGCTGTGGGCAAAACCCCACTCGGTCAACCCCTCCCTTCCAGGGATCTGAGTTACCACCAAGCCTCAAACACCAGAGAAACCACTAAAGTCAATTTCTTCCAGAGTCCGCAGGAAGAAGTTACTGAACAACTTCCACCCAGGAGACCCAGTGACACGGCCCAGACCTACTCCTCCCAGCCCCGGTTCTTCCTGTCAGCTTCTTCAAAGCCCGTATGCCTTTCTAAAGAATTCCATTTTTGCTTAAAATATGCAGCATTGTTTTCTGTGCCTTACAATCAAATAACTAGTATAAGTGTGGCGGTCTCCCATTCCTATGGACGCTGCCTTTAAACATCCCCTTATAGAAGACATGAATGCCATCAGGTAGACACGTGAATCGAATGCCACACTCAAAACGAAGAGGAAG
This sequence comes from Otolemur garnettii, assembly GCF_000181295.1. NCBI lineage: Eukaryota > Metazoa > Chordata > Mammalia > Primates > Galagidae > Otolemur > Otolemur garnettii. Next base: position 3,105,301 of record NW_003852465.1, read on the forward strand.
TTCAAGGTGTTTGTGTCCAGTTGTGTCTTTAATATCATAATCTTTCCAGTCCTGACCACAAAGCACCCCCTCTCTCAATGTTAGCGGCATCTACCACCCCTGACTTGGAGTTTCTTCACTTCTTTACCAAGGAAAACAAGGAAAGCTTAAGCTTCTGCTATAAGGCAGCTTTGGACAGCCGGAAACATAAGAGAAAACAGTGATGGTGACCTCCACTCCAAAGGTCCCAAGAAGGCACAGGAAGGTAAGGTAAGCCTGCTCCCGCACACCACCGAGTACGGAAACCACTCTGAATGGAAGTGTAAACACGGCAGGAACTATAAACCCTGGGTTCACGCAAAACTTCCCTGGAAGTGTAAACACGGCAGGAACTATAAACCCTGGGTTCACGCAAAACTTCCCTGGAAGTTGCCCAGCCAGAGGCCTGAGCTGCAAAGATGTTCTAGCCACCCATCTCCAATCCCTTTTCTGGCTGCATCTGTACCGGGGCCTGTTCTTTATGTAGAGTGCTTCATATATGTATAACACATACATATATATAAATCCTTTTAACCCTCTCAAGAACTTTGAGGCACCTATAATCATGATACCCATTTAATGGATGAGAACACTGAAACAAAGAGAAGTTATAGAATTTGACTAGGAAAAGAATGTTTAACAGCCTGTGCAACAAAGCCATTGACCTGGGACATTTCCTTGATTGTCAAGTCATGTCTCTGCAGTCCTATATCCATTGTGATGAAGATAAAAAATACTTGGCTCAGCACCCGTAGCTCAGTGGTTAGGGTGCTGGCCACATGCACTGGGGCTGGTGGGTTCGAACCCAGCTAGGGCCTGCTAAACAACAATGACGACAATAACAAAAAAATAGCTGAGCATTGGGGCAGGCACCTGTAGTCCCAGCTACTTGGGAGGCTGAAGCAAGAGAATCACCACTTAAGCCCAAGAGTTGAAGGTTGCTGTGAGCTGTGATGCCACAGCACTCTTCCAAAAGGTGACATAGTGAGATTCTGTCTCAAAAAAAAAAAAAAGATGAAAAATACTTATATCAGAGTATCTTTTTCCCAGAGTCAAGAGAAGAAGGGTCATTTGCTTCCTGGACTGTGTTCACTGGGAAAATTAAAAAAATCCCCGAAAGCCCATAGTCACAGGAAAAGAGGCAATGAACAGAGGAGTGGAAATAGAGCCTGAGGGAAAATGAGCGCTAGGAGCCAACACAAGTTGAGCCTTTGAAGAATTTTGAGAGAGAGAAAAGAGGAAATTAGGGGCACCTGCCATACTATGGCAGGCAAGATACTGGCAGAGCAGTGCAACAGAGGGTGGTAGACGGTCTTCTGTATATAAGGGGAGCTTCTGGAGGATCCTCCTTGAGAACCCTCAGGAAAGGCTAACTGGCCTCTCCAGGGACTTTTTGGATATTAGCCTAATACTTTTTTAATGTAACACTGTATTAAGAGTATTCAGAATATGCTAAGATTAATATGTTGTCCTAATGCTAAAGAGAATGAAATCCTTTTCCTCTAAAGACCTGGCAGGTGGGTTGTGGCCTTGATGATCCACAGTAACAAGGAGACTTCCTTGCACTCAGTACAGAGAGCAGAGTGAGGCAGACTCCGGAACTCGGCAGTCGAGCAGACAACACATACTGTCTCTGAAAGAGCCCCTCCAAAGGAACAGAACGGAGCCCACTGTATGTCAGGGGCTATAAAAGGTGACCAAATCTCAGTTTCCATCCATAAGAAGTGAACAGACTGGCCGGGAAAACCAGGCACATAAATGACTCCAGTAAATAGTTGTTGTAATAGTGCCATATAAAGTGATATGTTGAGGCCTCTGCATGCCTGCCTGCACGCTCTGCTGTCTTTGTGTTGTGTGTTGATGTTTAGGGCCTGTGCACAGGCAGGCTGCCAGCTATAAGTCACAGATAACTCTGTTTTTAATGAACATGAACTTGGCAGTGATTCTTTTAAGTGAACCCCCTCCCATTCTAAGTCTTTTCCTTCTTGATCAGCACCTTCTCCCAACTTCCCCTGTTGGGGACACGGTTGCAGGGATATATGATGCTACCAACAGTCTTAACCAGCCTCTGATTTGGGTCATAGCTAGTTCAGGGCCACTGCCACCCCTAACAAGTCCCCGTGTCCTCAGGGATGCACCGCTGACGAGATGACTGGGTTGATTCCTACCTTGGCCCAGGCTCTCCCTCACTCCAGCCTTCACACATTCCTCGGGCATTATCCTACTCCAGCCAGTAATCCCGAATGCCAAACGACAGCAGGGTGAGGATTGGTACACATATGAAACATCACAGATGCCAAAAATAAATGACAAGGCCCTTCCTCCACCACCCTGACAATCTAGAAAAGCAGGACTCCCCAGGCATCTGTCCAATGATCCTGCTCTCTCACATAGAGTGGAGAGCACATAGAGTGGACAGTAAGGGGGTGGGGGGGGGGCAAGTCACCTGTAGTGTACATCCCACCCCCTGTGGATGAGGGGACAGACGAGATGGCCGCCTGAGCATGGCAGGGCCTTCTGATGAACGGCAGCTGCCCTGCTGCTGCTCTCCTGCACCCCTCTAGAAGGCTAAGTCAGTGCAGTATTAGGGTAAAGCTTTTTGCGTCTTGCAAGTCTGATTGGCAACTTGAATTGTATCAACCACTGCGGAAGAACAATGTAAAAATGCTTTCAGGACATACTCTATATATTTAGGAGATTGTTTTTATTAGAAAACAATGAGACGTCAGTACCACAAGTGTACTCTGGTTGTGTCTGCATCCAGTGCCCACTAACGATCCTTCCAAGTTCCCTGCCAGGCAGCCCAGTACCCTGGCCCCACCTCCCGTGCCTCCACACTTCAGGATAAGGCTTTCATTAATCTTCTTCACTTTGCTCACCCAAAGCCAGGTGCTCCCAGAGCTCCCTAAGTGGTAAGTCCCAGGTCGCTCCTCACGGGCCGTGGCTGAGGTCTCCCTCCCCAGCCTTGTTCATTCCATCTGAATCCCTGTTTCCTCACCCAGCAAATGAAGAAAGTAAGAATGATAAAAAGAAAAGCAGAACTAGAAATAAATCACTCCAGCAATTGTTTCAGTAAAGTTTGATTTGTATAATTCTCTCACCATTCCTAACCTCTGATTGGTAAGTTAGTGCTTCCAAGGCGGGGACCACACATTTTGTGATTCGGTTCATATGAACCTAATTAGTGTGAGGGGTGGGGCAGGGTGATATTCACTGTTGCTTTGAGTTTTAGTCCATGACAAAGTCCATGCTACTGCTGATTTGTCACGCCAGAAGTTTAGGGGGGGATTCAATGAGGTATTTGACTATGGCTGGTGGGTGTTTTCTTCAAGACTATCAATAGAATGGGAAAAAAGTCAAGTGGAAATAAATGAGTGTTGATAATGGCCGAGCTGGAAATAACTGGTCCCAGTCAAACAACATCAGCACCATTTTCCCTCCATCAATAACAAATTAAGTAGCTCTAGAGTTGACCAAATAGCATTTACACTAAGAAGAGAGAGAACAGAAAGATGCTCCACCAGAGTTTATCCACCTGCCCTGACTCTCCCTCCATGTCCATCACTTTGATCAGTTGCCCACACAGATCAGAACTATGCTTTTCAAACTGTTTTGACAGCCAACAAGGGGAGATTTATTTCATATCCTGACCCAGTATTTCTTCTTTTCCACTTTATTTCTGATTACAAACAGTGACCCACTAAATTGATTTCATGACCCCACAAATAGTTTGCATCCTACAGTTTTGAAGCCATTGGACCAGGCTATGTAAGAACTCTATGGAAATTAGATTAAAATTCAGTAGTTATCCTTACCGATGTTTAAATGACTCAGTTGATTGGCCTCTAGGGAATGTTCATGGCTCTTGCCCTCTTATTCTTACCCCATTCCTCCCTCAAGAAGGAGTATCCTTCTCCGGATTTATCCAATTCCAGGACCTGGCATTAAGACTCAATCTGGGAAATGGAGTGTCCATAGAACAAAGTCACGGAGTTCAGAGTTATGTAAGAGAAGAAGAGTCTCTTCTCAAAAGAACTATTTCCCCAGGGCTCAGAGAAACTCTCCCACCAGTGTTCCTCTACTCTTCTGTCTGCTAGGGGATATTCTGAGTGGTTCTTGTACAGACTAGAGTGGCAACATGCAAACTTTGGGTTGGAAGTAGGCAGAATAGCTCTTTCAGCCCATGTGAGTTTGGGCCGTCAAGTGGGCACTGGAAGGCATTGTTTCTTAATGCAGCGTTGAGTCTTGAGATTCTCAATTATACTATCCACTAATTTTCTCAGAAAAACTTTGGTGAGGAAAGATTCCTTAATTTCTGAGTTTTCCCATGTTTCTCTTCTACCCGCTACCCCATCCCCAAGGCTGAAGGCTGCTAGAGACAGCAACATTAGCCATTTACCAGGCTGGGACGTCATCTTATAATTATCCTCTGCCTCATTTTCACTGACGACAATGGTTGTCTTTGACGAGTTTGAATGTAAGGCAAAAACAAGTCTACTATCTAAAAATTAAAGATCTGTAGGTAATTCTGTTATATTCTACATTATCTCCATTAACAGATCCAAATGGGAGTCACCCAGGCTCAACTACTATGCCATATAACCTGATTCCAAGGCATGGGTGGTTGAATAATCCTCCTTGGTTCTGACTCAGCTACAGGGAAAAACGTAAGCTCCCTGAAGATGGGAAGTGTGTCTGCTTCTTCGTGAGTGATGGTCAACTTTTAGCAAGAGTGCCTGCTTAGAAAATACACCTACTAAATATTTGTTGAATGAATACAAACAGGATGAACAAAGAATAAATAAAGAAGAGGTGCTGAGAGGGAAGAGAAGGAGCTGGCTCTCACAACATAAAACAACAAGCAGAAGATCCAGGATAAGGATCTATTGTCCCAGATCCAACACAGATAGATCCCCAGGGCTCAGGAACAGGGCTATTTCAGAGCTGCCACTTCCCTTCCTGCTCCCATCCAAGCAGAACCTTACAACATGGAACCAGAGAACGAACTGGGTATGCTGCCAGCTTCCACCAACTTCACAGTCCTCCAAATAACTGCAGTAATCACAGACATTTATGGAACATTAATGACATACTGAGCCCAGCTCCAAATGCAGAAATAGACTCAGCACCTTGCCATAAAGCAAATCTCAAGAACTACCAAAACACCATCAAAGAGTGGCTTTCAACCTTAACATCCCGAGACAAATATGTATATGACCACAAAGGTTAAGAGCTCTGCTCCCAATTACTAGAGGGTGACATTCTGCGTCATCTTTAATCATCTGTTTTATTGCCACTGCATTGTCAGAGTCATGGCCATGGTACCCAGCACATATTTTATATAGTTAATATAGATCTTTATCAAGCGCGAGTGGTGTGCTTATTTCTCCTCTTAATGCCAGGCTTCCTCTATGAATTGTCTGCGACAGTTGAGATGGGATGGATGTTGTATGGGATTAATAAGCAGCCACCGTCCCCCCAAAATCCTTTCATTTATGGGCTCACTTGAAAATTAATATGATCAAAGGATTTCAAAGAGGGCAGGACCACTCTTCACACCAAAGCAAGAGTCGATCCCAGGAACCCATCCAAGAAAGAAGAGCTTTTAAAAACAAGCATAAAAGCCTGTTCTCAAAATTTAAACAGAATCGTGAATCTTAAACAGCCTTGCTTGCAACTCAGTGTTTATTAACCAAAGGATAAAGATAAAAAGATTAAAAGCAAATTTGCCCATCCAGATCCCCTAATTTTCTTCACAACAGCTCAAAGAGAGTTTTTGCCGGCAGTACTTTGACAATGAAGCTACATGTCACATTCAAAGGAGAGCCTGGTGATTTCAAATTGATAAATCGTATGCACGGATTGGTATATGAATTATTAAATCACTAAACCCAGTGCTATTTGGATGCAAGAGCATGAATGGACTTTGGTGTGAAACTTCCAGCAATTGGTTCATGTACTACTCAAAAAGAAAAATGTTAGGGACAGAAATTTTTGTCCTTCAAATAAATAGAAGAGTATTTAGTGAAAATGGCCAGGTCTTATTTCTTTCTTGACTTACTGCTGCCTAATGGCTGTGGTCCATCTTTTAGGCTTTTGCATTTAACACTCAAAGAAAAGCCCATTTTTGGTTAACAAGGTAATTTGACTGTGACTAGCAACCACATATTTTTTATGGGTGAAGCAGTGTTGGCCTGCAGGTAGGGGGAGCTGTTGTTTTTAAGTATGTGAGGAGTTTTCTATCTTCTTTTTTTATTATTATTATTATTGTTTGGGATTCATTGAGGGTACAAAGAACTAGGTTACACCAGTGCATTTGTTAGATAAAATCCCTCTTATAATTGTGTCCTGCCCCCAAGAGGTATGCCATACACCATGTCCCCATCCCCCCTCCTCCCTTCTCCCACTCCCTTGTTCCCCTACCCGCCCCTTGATTTAGCTCATCTGCTGCCTTCATATTAGAATTGAGTACATTGGATTCTTGATTCTCCATTTTTGTGATGCTTTACTAAGAAGAATGTGTTTCAACTCAATTCAGGTTAATATAAAAGTATATATAAAGTAACTGGAAGGGACCCTACCCAACAATGCCAGCCCCTACTCCACTTTCAAAAGCAATTCTGGAACTCTTTGTCTGGAATAATTGTCAGAGATGTCATCCTCACACACAAACACACAATAATGATCGCCACTCACAAGACACGGACACACATCAACATGAATGTAGCTGTGAGATACTCATGACCAAGGCTGGATTTTTCTTTTTCAGATTAACATAGAGTACATAAGATTAGGTTAAAGTTCACTTTTATAAGGTTAAAATCCAAGTCGTAGCTGTGTCCTTCACCCAGGAAGTGTGCAATCTACCCATGTAATATACCAGAGTTGCTTGTACAGTGCTGCCAATGTCACCACGCAGTGGTAAGTTCAGGAACGTAATTGTCAGACCTCATACAATGATATCTCTAATGGCCATTCCATGAACAGAGTTCCAGAATTGCTTTGAAGGGTGGAATAGGTACTGGCTTCAGTGCATAGCTTCCCAAAGGGAGTACCACGAAGGTGACGGTAGTGATATTCAGCAATGAGGTTTTAGCACTTTCTCTAGGATGAGTTCATGACCTTAATTGCCAGGCCGTTAGACCTGGTGATGCTAAACCCCTCCGGCTGGTCATGGTGATGAGTGTCTTTAGAGAAAAGAGCAGAGCTCAGTGTTTATCTGCTCAGACTGAAGAATTACACTGCTTACCTTGGATCCCCAGCTTCTTTCACTTACTAGCTTTGTTACTTCCATTACAATCTCCTAATCCCTTTGCGTCTTGGTTTTCTTATCTGTAAAACTGGATAACAACCCTCCTCAGAGGGAGACCAGAGGAATATATGAATTGATACATAAGAAGTTTGAAACAGAACCTAGAAAGTGGTTATCACTACATATGTACTAGGTTGTTATTCTCCATTGACCAAGTTTCATCTCACAGATTATTTCCTTTTAGGAAAGAAGGAGAAACAAGCTTAAGGGCAGGGAGATGAAGCGACAGACATTCAAAATTATGAAGAGCCAGAAGTTGAGGCTCAGGGACAGTGTCATAGGTAGGAGCCTGTGGATGTGGCTCCATTCAAACAGCAGCCTTGTTTGGGATGAATTTAGATTTTCTCAATTATACTCACTTTGTTTAGTCTCTAATATTCAGTAAAATCTCTTTAGTTTTGCAACCTCATCTCAACCATCACTGTGGGAGGTGTGGTTTTCAAAGAGAGAAGAGAAGAGCTACAGCCAGACCTCAGGTTGGCAAAAAACAGGAGGAGGCAAAAAACAACCAGAAAGCTCCAAGGAAAGGGAACCGATACTGTGGGGATCCAGGGAGAGGTGGGTTGAAGAGGCTTGATTTCTTACAAACAAGCAGGCTGGAGACTTATAGCCTAAGGATTTGGACATAAAATGTAAGTATGACCTAATTCTGTGGTCATGTATAGATAGATATTTACCTTTTTGGGCTGCCTGGTCCCATTTCTGATGTTTGGGGGGATTCCTATGAATTCCCTACCTGTTCTAGAAACATAACGCCTTCCCTGTCCCAAAACTCTTGTGCCAAGCTGTGTATGACTTCAGCTGGTCTAACTGCCCCATCTGTAACTCTTAAACTCATGATACAAAGAGGCAAAGCAGGAAAGATTCACCTGAGAGAAGCACCAGCACCACCCAGTACCACCGGGAGCCAACCACTGGCACTGCTGGAGGTGACAGTCCTTGACAACCTTTCCAAGGTGTGACTTTGGTTCTGGTCCTGTTTGTACAGCATTCCTGTATTCCGGCCTTTTCCAAACCTGGCTCGTTAGACTTCCTGTCATTTCTGGGCCCGACCCAATGTCCTTCAAAGAATGTCCTTATCAATAAGGGAAAATATTTGCAAATCATACATCATATAAGGTGTTAATATCCAAAATAGCTACAGAATTCACAAAACTAAATACCAAGGAAAAAAGTAATCCAATTTTTGAATGGGCAAAGGACCCAAATACACATTTTTCAAAGTAAGACAGACAAATGACCAAAGTAGTATATTAAAACATGCTCATCATCACTAATCATCAGGGAAATGCAAATTTAAATCACCATGAGCTAATACCTTGTACCTGGTAGAGTAGCTAAATTCAAAAAGATAAAGATGAATGTAACAAGGAGAAAAGAGAACCCTTATACAATGTTGGTGGGAATGTAAATTGGTACAGCCATATGGAAAAAAGTATGGGGGGTTCTCAAAACCAAAAATAGAATACTATACAGCCATGAAGAAAGATGGAGACTTTACGTCCTTCATGTTCACATGGATGGAGCTCGAAAATGTTCTTCTTAGCAAAGTATCACAAGAATGGAAGAAAAAGTATCCAATGTATACACCCCTATTATGAAATTAATTTATACCTTTTATATGAAAGCTATAACCT
>NW_003852465.1:3115173-3148724 GCF_000181295.1 Otolemur garnettii
GGTGTACATATATCAAACTGTCACGCCGTATGTGTGCCATAAATATACACAGTTCTTGCCAATTAAAAATAAATAATTTCGAATGTCCTTGTCTACTTAACATGGTTTCTATTGTTTACAACAACAGATCTTATTATTTCTTTTTTTTTAACTACAAATCTTAATTGGTAAAGCATTCATCAGGTCCCCAGAATTATACTTGAAGAATAATCTTTCTTGTAAGTAGAAAAACAAAACACCAATAATAGAATATTTTGAAAAGGGGAAATTTAAATTTGATTCCAAACTATAGCCTTTCAGAGATGATCACAGAATTATCCTACCAATTGAATTGTCAGGTCATAACTATGTCTCCAGGGTGAACCATTCTGAACCTGACTTTATCTGCCCTTACCGGGCTTATTGTGATGACGCCGCTGATCAGAACATTATTAGCCAAGAGAAGCCTTGCACAGTTAATTAAATCTGTAAATATGCACAAATTCCTGTTAGTTTGGTAGCCAGCTAACTAGACAGATCCCCGTTTGGGTGATGGCCTGTCAACCCCAGAATGCAGTCTGGGGCAGCCCTCCTGTCACAACTGTGCCCTCTGGCCATGCAGTTCAGCACAGAAGTGGTTGCTCTATCATTTCTAATGTCTGCCAAAATTTTGCTGCCGTGAAAATTAAAGCAACATTTTCATAAAACTGAATTTATTCTACTTAAAGAATTTTTCTTTGTTCCAATAATTATGTTTTACACTAATTTTTCAACTCTCAAAATTTTTCAGTTCTTAAAGAAATAATGATGAATGATGATCATACTTTGAACCAGGTTTTAATGTCATCGCCTGGGACAGTGCAAAGCTGGAAACCATTGTTTTTGTGTTTTTACCAGCTCAGGAAACCCAGAAGATCTGGAGCCACTGATGTAGGAGGCACACCCACCACTCTCTGGGGACTCTAGCTCCTGCCATTCTTCACACTCCGCTGACTGCTCTGGTGACCAGCACACTCAGCAAATTTAGCAGAGTTCAGCAAAAACAACAGTTAGAGGCCCTACCCACAGAGAATCAGAGATCTCAACAGGAGTGGGAAGAAGAGCTATCGGTGACCAGAAATGGACTCCCTGCTCCCTTGTTCACCTTCAGAGAAACAATTGCAGAGTCACGTGGGGGCTGGCGTGAGGGTGGTCAGGGACATGTGAAAACAAACTGTCCCTGACGCCCCCCACCCCGAGTGCATCTATTAATTAAAAAGAAGCTGGTGCTAACACTCCATTATTGGGATTTGGGGTTCTCAACACATGACCTCATTTCTAACCATTTTTTTTCTCTTAACTGGTAGACACATCCAACAAAGAACATCCCTCTTAGCGACACTTCCAGTTTACCCACGTGGCGAGGTTACAGAACTGTACTCATGTCATCGAGACTTTTCCAATCCCTGCCAGATGCTAACCAGGTCCCACTGCTTCCTCATTATCCCAATAACTTCCCACTACAGCGAAGGGGTTTAAGGTATTATTTTGTCCTCATACAAATGAGTACGGGTGTCATTTATTCATTCAACATTAATTGAGCCCCAACAGGTGCCACAAACTGCAGTGAGAGAATAATGTAAGTCACAGAGATTCTCTGCTCCCCAGGGACCTACAGACCTTAAAAGGCTAATGTGATCTGTTCTCACCAGTAACCTTGAAATCACACCAATGCAGGATCAGTTTTAATAATGAAAATGTGCAAATATTTATCATGTATCACCTCCTCAGAAAGAACAATCAGAATCTATTCATTACACGTCCTACAAACACTGGTCAAAGTTTGAAGACCCCAAGAAACGTACAGAAAAGAGAAGTGGAAATCTTACTTAAATGGTTGCCAACTTCAGGAGGTAATCAAGGGAGAAATCTGAAGAGGGAGTTGGCAAGGGCTGGAGAACTTAGGGGAAGTAAAAATAGGGTTGAATCACTGTGATCTGTGATCGCCATCAGGTGCACAGAAAAGGGAGTGGGAAGCAGTGGTCAGGGACAGGAAGGAAATGTCCACCAAGGATACATACCACTGTTCTGCAAATGCTACATTCGAGCCAGGGAGAGAAAGTGAGCTTATTCTGCCACGCTTCAGACAAAAGAAGTAAGACAAATAAGAACGAACATGGCTACTCCTTCCAAACAATTACAAAGGAGGATGCCTTCCGAGAATGGCCTCAGAGCCGGGAGTGGTGGCTCACGCATGTAATCCCAGCACTCTGGGAGGCCAAGGCAGGTGGATCACTTGAACTCAGAAGTCTGAGACCAGCCTGAGCAACAGTGAGACCCCATCTCTACTAAAATAGAAAAACTAGCTGAGTCACAGTAGGCACCTGTAGTCCCAGCTACTCAGGAGGCTGAGGCAAAAAGATCACTTAAGCCCAGAAGTTTGAGGTAACTGTGAGCTATGATGCCACAGCACTCTACCCAGGGTGACAAAGTGAGGCTCTGTCAGAAAAAAACATAAAAAGAAAAGAAAAGAGATGATAGAATGACTTCAGAAAGCCATGAGCCTCCCATTGCTAGGATTGCTGAACTGAGTCTAGATGAAGCCCAGCAGTGATAACCGTTAAAAAGACTCCTTCCCAGGAGAGGGAGCAGATTGAAAGCAAGAGCCATTTTCCGTAGTAGAAACACCAGCAGAGGTGACCGAAGAGTTAAACCAACTGATTTCACACAGAGAACAACCTCAAGATAGAGTTTTTTATAGTCATGGACAAAGAGCTAGGTTTTGATATATCATCACCAAACAGGGAGTCTCTCTAAGGGCTCTGCCTAACAGAGCATTTCTACCCAAAGGGAACACAGGCTTGGGAACATTTATTACACTGTCATCTCTCTTATGAAACAATATTCTTCAGTGCTCTTTTAATCCCCAGAGACTGTCTTAGAGCAAACACTCTAGTTAGGAGCATATTCACCAGCGCCAGACTTAGAAATTTAATTTTTTTGCTCATCAGTTTTCTGTATTCATCATTCCCCTCCTCACATCATTTAAACTCCTTACCAATTAGAAAGCATTCTGTAACAGGGTCAGTTTCTACTTGGTTGCCTTTGACAGTTACAATGACTAAAAACAGAAGCTTTTGCAAAAGCCAACTGTGCTCCAAAGAGCTCAGCGTGGCCTAAGGGATAATTAAATGAAGAGTGAAGCCAACGGGCATGCCCTGTGTACTTGAGTGAGGTGTGATGCACCCTAGGGTTTAAGGCATACGAAATGGCTCAAGCCAAACTTACAGTGTGTAGCTTCATATTTTAAAAACCACATTCATTCTACCGTGTTTCCCCAAAAATAAGACAGTCTTATATTTATTTTTTCTCAAGAAGACACACTAGGGCTTATTTCAGGGGATGTCTTATTTTTATTAAGTATAATACAACAATCTACATTTATTCAAGTACAGTTAAGTCATCTTCTTCTGGAACCTGATAGGGGGAGCTGACCTTGTTGGTGGGGCTGGCCCTGGTGATGCATGAACTCCTTTCCCCTGGCCATTTGCACATCCGCAATAGGATGCCTGCCACCGTGGTTACCACACACGCACCCACGCAAGTGCGAACAGCTCAGAGAAAGGAGCTGTGGCAGATAAAAGGTATTCCAGTCTTCCTTACCGCTCCACGCCAAAATGCAATACGTGGCGTGGCTATGCAGTTATCTGCATAGCCACACCCATCACTAGGTCTTATTATCAGGGTAGGGCTTATATTTAACAAATGCATAGAAATCCTGCTAGGGCTTGTTTTTTGGGTAGGTCTTATTTGGGGGGAAACACAGTATTGGTTTATAAATATCTCAGAACAATGGTATGAGCTGTCAAGACAAATATTATTATCCCCACTTTAAATGAGACATTGAGAGGCTGCTGAACCCCAAATGCAAAATGAATAACCCTTCAAACTCAAAGTCCCCGGTCATTGCCACTGATCTTCAGTAACAGGCCAGAGCTGTATTTAAAAATAAAACAAATAGGATTTCTACAATCTGAATGATTGTAAATCTCCTTCACAGTGGCCACAGCTTGACATTTAACCAGTGACAACTATGAGTGCTCAATGGACAAACTTGTATGTCTGGAAGCCACTGGCTCTTCCAATCTATAGGACGGTCTTTGAATTTTTTCAGTAGTTGCAAATCTTTGTCCACAGGAGTGGAAGCCACACTGATAGCTGGGCAACAGAAGACTAAACATAGCATTGTGTAGTTTTACAACTGGTAAGAATCTAAATGTAAAAACATTCCCTGTTCTTATTTTTCTATCCCATTTGTTTCAGATCACATATTTTAAAACTATAAATTGTAATAAATACTACAGCTATCCTGGTACCTTCCACTCCAACTTGATTTTCTACTGACTTAATTCAATCTCAACATTTACAAAAATGCAAATCATCATCCTCCTGAACCTATGATTCTGCCCTCTTTTTGTGAATAGACCCTCTAGCCTTCCAAATTCAACACACTTTTTATTCTATAATTGTCCCTCCCTGTCCCCATGCTCTCTTGCCCCCCAAATCCACCCATTATAACATATTAGGTATATTTTTAGATATATATATGGTCTTGAAGGATGTTATCATTCATTCATTTAACAAAATATGATTAAGTACCTTTTTACTTTCTGGTGTAGTCCAATATACTAGTAACAGTAAGCTTTTCCTGTATAATGAACCACACAAAATTTAATGGCTTAAAAATGGCTATTTGTGTAGCTCATAAATTAAGTGAGTCTCATACTACTGGGGCCTGACCTAGGACAGCTCATTTCTGCCCATGGAGGTTTTCATCATCCAGGAGGCTTTTCACATGGCTATCTCAGGGTCCAAAGAGAGGATTAGCCAGGCCAGATATGTTGCATCATGCCTGTAATCCTAGCACTCTGGGAGGCCAAGGCAGAAGGATCCCTTGAGCTCAGGAGTTTGAGACAAGCCTAAGCAAGAGAAAGATCTCATCTCTACAAAAAAAAAAAAAAATATATATATATATATATATATATATGAAAATTAGCCAGGTATGGTGGTGAATACGTGTAGTCTTAGCTATCCAGAAGACTAAGGCAGGAAGTTCCCTTGAGCCCAGGAGTTTGAGATTGCTGTGAGGTAGGCTGACACCACAGCACTCTAGCCTGAGTAATATGGTGAGACTAAGAAAATAAAAGAAAAGGAAGGGAAGGGAGACAGAGAAAGGAAGGAAAGAAAGAAAGAAAGGGCTCCCCTTTCCCTGTCTTTCTGAGAAAGACAGACAGACAGACAGACATAAGGGGACCACCCAAGCCCCTAGACACTGGGAGGTTAAACAAATTTTCATCCATGACTGCAAAAATCAATTTTCCTACAGTTTCAAGGATGTACAAACTAACAATGTCCCTACCCTCAGAAAACTTATCTCCTCACATTCTCCATCAACTCTTGACATTTTTCAACTTCCAAAGTTCTGCCAAGCAGGTCAGTCTAAGCCAGTATTCCTATGTGGTTTTAATTTCTCTGATTAATGGTGAGGACAAACATTTCTTTATACATTGAGGAGCCATTCATATCTACCCTGCTATGAGTTGCCTAGTCATGTCTTGTCTATTTTTCTGTTGTATTTCTTGTGTTTTTTCTTCCAATTATAGAATTTCCTTGTGCATTTGGTAATAAGCTCATATATTCACAGATGAAGCTCATATATTTATATATTTTTTCTAACGGCCCAAAGCCCCTTAGCTTGCTGAAGCAGCATTATCAGGATGGTATGTTCTTAACTGTGAATATATCATACATACATAGACATATATGCACATGTATAAAGCATATCTGTAAAGTTTAAATAATAGTTATAAATAAAGGCTCACATACCATTCCTCCACTGGCCTCAATACCATTTATTATGCCCATCTCATCTGAGATCGTCACCTTTAACATATATTATTGACATTTCTGTAGTTGGATCTATTTTTGGAGTTTCTATTTTATTTCCCATTTTTTAGTGTTTTGGAGTTTTTTTTTATGAAGAATGGATGTTGAATTTTGTCAAAATTTTTCTTCTCATATTGATCTGCTTTTGGCATTCCTAGGAGAAACTTCATATGGTTTCTTACGGGTATTTCCTTTACTTCCTTCCTTCCTTCAGAAAGAGTCTCACTCTGTCACCCTAAGTAGAGTGCTGTGGTGTAATAAGTCACAGCAACCTCAAATTCTTGGGCTCAAGAGATTCTCCTGCCTCAGCCTCCATAGCTGAGACTACAGGAAACCACCACCATGCCAGGATAACTTTTCTATTTTTAGAAAAGACAGGGTCTTGCTCTTGCTCAGGCTAGTCCCAAATTCCAGAGCCCAAGGGATCCTCTGCCTCAGCCTCCCAGAGTGCTAGGATTAAACATGTGAGCCACCATGCCCAGCCATCTTTGTCAATATTTAACACTGGTTTATGAGCATTTAATGGTATAGAATTTTTTACAAATATGCACAAGATATAAAACATAAAAATGTTAACATTGATATTAGTATGTATTAACCAAGTCCACTTAATATTTTGTAAAGGTCTCCTCTGTTCTTACTTGCTGATTTTTATTTTTCCATGTTTTTAGAATACGTCATCGCAGTAGCAAGAATAGTAATCATGGTAGTGTTGATGACAGTGGACACTACCATTTTATTTTATTTTCTAAACCCCTTTTATGTGCCAGACAGTGTTCCCAGTTCTTTAACTGGATTATCTTATTGTCCCACCAGTATTATCTCTGTCCAAGCTCTCAGTTTTCACCTAAACCATTACAGTAGCCTCCTAAATGTGTCTCCCGAGTTGGTTCTGTCCCACTAAAATCCCTACTCTATTCAGCATAAAATCTAAGTTGAGCTTTGACAATTCAAACTGTGCTATTTAGATTCCATTCCACCAGTTCAAATTCATCAAGGGGAAGCCCCAGGAAAGCTCATTTTTAAGAAACACCATGGAGGATCGTTATGCTGACTAAAGTTTAGAATCAGTAAGCTAGAGAATAAAGGCATAACATCTTTAGATGCACATAGTATTTTATCTTTTTTAAATATATGTAATATATGTACCCAAGTAATTATCATTATAAATACATATATTTTTAAGATACAACACAGATTACACAGAGTAAATGATGAAAGTTCCCCTTTGCTACCCTTCAACTCTCATTCCTCTTCCTCGAGATAACTAGCCAGACTATTTGGAGAGCTCCCATTCAGTCCCCTGTCTACTTAGATCCATACACATGTTCCTATATACACTGATACCATGTGTAAATCAAAAGTAAACAAAGGTCTACCTCATTCTGTTTAATGGCTGTATATGTCCCATATATGGGTCTATGATCATTTATTGAGTGTATCTTCAATTAGTAGATATTTAGATGGTTTCTAATTTTTCACTTATGACAAACAATGCTGTAATAAATGTTCTTATGCACATGCGCAAGTACTTTCTAACAGCAGAGTCACAGCAATTAAATTACACAGTGAAAGCATAGGTGCCTGTCTCAGTTAGGAAGCTATGACCCGAGAGTGGTAGAAAACTCAGTCTAGAAAGCAAAAAGAGAAATTAGAGAGTAGTTTGACTCAAACTCTGGGGAAGAACTAGAAAAGAGTTGATCTTTCTATGTTCCCTAATATCCACCTCCTCCTAAAGATCATTTACATCTTTTGTGTTTATCTGGATAGAGCTGAAACACATTCTTCTTAGTACAATATCTCAAGAATGGAAAAAAGTATCCAATGTACTCAATACTCATATGAAACCAATATATAAATAACTACATACCCACACAAAAGATAAAACACAAATATATGTGTATTTTCATTTATCCATAAAAAGAAAATTCTGGCGGGAGGGGAGAGGAGGGAGAGAGAAGGAGGGGGAGGGATGGCAACTGGAGGGATCTCACCTGATATGCACAATTTGAGGGGGTTCAGTACAACCCCTGGGTGAAGGGCTCAACTACAACTTTACCTTAGAATTGAAAACAATGTAACCTCAAAATTTGTATCCTCATATTAATTTGACATTAAAAAAAAACAATAATCCACTTCCTTGATCCTAGGATCCCAATTAGCTATCAATGGCGTCCTGGGGCAAATGTTTCCCCATCTACATCCAGCAAGAAAAGAGAGAGTACTTTGACCCTAAATTCTAAGGAAAAGTTCTGAGATTCTCACTGATTGGATTAACTAGATTATATGTTCAGTCCGACAACGTATCGTGGCTAGAGAGATAGAATATCCTGGCTTAAGGCATATGCCTCTCTCCGAAGCTGCAGGTCTGTGTCTACATCACATACAGTTGATATCGATGTCCGCCAGCGTACATTATTTATTTGGATAGATCAAACACCAAATTGCCTTGCAAAAAGATTGCTAATTTACACTACCACCAATCACATATGTAAGTGGCCATTTCTCAATCTCCTCCCCCCTCAATCTTCTATCATTTATATTTTATTTATATTTACCTAATTTAGTATTGATGAGCATCTTTTCATGAGCATCTTTTTATTGGCCTTTGGTATTTCCTGTAAATTTCCTATTCATCACTTCTATCCATGTTTCTATTTTTGAATGATTTATAGAAGCTGTATATACTTAGTACATTTTCCATAATAACCAGTCATCCATTAAATATGCTACAAGGAGTTTTTCCCCATGTTACTCATCTTTTAACTTTATCATTCCTTTCATTGAGCAGAGATGACTTTTACTTTTTATGAGATGTTAGCTGTCAAACATTTTCTTTTATGGCTTCTGGTATTTATGTCTTCTTTAAGAAGGTTTTTTCCACCTCCAATTTTATAAAACTGTGCTCCAATATAATCACCAAATGCTTTAAAATTTCTTTTATATTCAGCTGCTTAACTCACCAGAAGTTTATTTTTATGAATAACAACTTTCCTAACACTACATATTATGTAGGTTATGTTTTCCCTCATGGGTGTGAAATGCCACCTTTATGATAACCTGAATTTCTACCGATGATACATGGATCTCTGTGGTCTCTCTGTTGCATTGATTTCCACTCCAGGCTACCATGCTATTTTGATTAGCCTTTGACATAAGTTTTAATATCCACAGGGCAGGCCAAACACCTAAGTCTTTAGCACAACATAAACAAATCTTTAAAATATGAGCCTTGTTTATTTCTTTAGCCTCCTCTCCCTTCATCTCCCTTTGAGATTTTAATAAAACCAGATACAGATCATTCCAAATAGACACAATTCTGGACCACAGCTTTATTACCTTTGTTTCCTCTTCCTGGAATGCCCTGCCCTCCTCCTTTATCTGAGTGACTCTTCTTTACCTTTTACCACTCGGCTCAGTTAAAGTTACTTACTGGAAGGCTTTCCTGAGCCCCCAGGTAGGCTTCTATATCCCATATTCCAATTACACTCTCTACTCTATTAGATGGAAATGACCTCTTCATACATGTGTCTTGCCTACCAGCTTTCTATGGCAAGGATAATGTTTTAGTCCTTTTTTAATATTCCCAGCACCTTGCACAGTTCCTTGCACACAGGAAAGTTTCCCCCAAAATGTGTTAAATTGAACTGCATTCTTCTTCTCCTGATTTTCTTAGAAGTTACCTTCTATAAAAGTGCATTCTTAATTGTGTAGCTCATTCTCCTTTCCAATTCATCTCCAATGGAGAGTAATTTCAGAACAAGTGTCAAGGTTCATCTCCATCTTTTCTGTCCCCCATTCCAAGAAAAAAAAGCTCCTTTACAATTGATGTTCTCGGATATTGATTTATTGGATAAGCTTGGACAAGCAACTTATGATAATTATTTTGTACCTCAGTTTCCTTACACACAAAATAAAATGAATAATATTTTATTCAGTATTCAGTATTTCAGTATTAAAATAAAGATTAATACAAAACTTAAACAAGTATTAAAAGGATTAATACATAAAGATCAAGAACATAATACTCTCAGTAACTGCTGCCTGCTGTTATGGCTCCTCCTTCTCCTTTCAGAAAACTTCTTTCTCTCCCTCTCTTCTCTCTCTTTCTCTCTCCATTTTCTTGCTGAATAAGACAAAATAGCTCTATGCTTTTTTCTGTTTTACTCCCACCTCTGCCCTCATTCCCAGAGAATCTTGAGAATGGGTAACCATCTAAACTATGCTACAGTGTTCAGTGGAAATACATTCTTCCCTTACACAGTCTTGGCTTACATTGGATTTAGGCCTCTTAAGACCAACTTTGTGAGGGCAGCAGGCCTCTCCATGGGACCTAGCTTAGCTTTGAGTACGTGCTATATCATAAATTCTACCTGAGGTTTAGAGACAAAGCCACAAAAGATTTTTTTAAAAAAAGTAATGCCTGGCTCAGCAACTGCAGCTCAGCGGCTAAGGCGCCAGCCACATACACCGGAGCTAGCGGGTTCAAACCCAGCCTGGGTCTGCCAAACAACAATGATAACTACAACCAAAAAATAGCTAGGCATTGTGGAGGGAGCCTGTAGTCCCAGCTACTTGGGAGGCTGAGGAAAGAGAATAGCTTAAGCCCAAGAGTTGGAGGTTGCTGTGAGCTGCAACACCACAGCACTCACCAAGAGTAACAAAGTGACACTCTGTCTCAGGGGAAGGAGTGGGCAGAGTGGATGTGGTCTGATTCTGTGCCCTGTGACTGGGAGCCAGGAACTCCTCCCCTGAAACAGGGGATTTGAGCAGAAAGGGAGCCACAGATGCCATTTGAGGAGCCTTATGGGGACTGCTTCCATGGGATCTGGGTGGGAGGGCCCACAACCCCACTCTCACAAGCTACATGCTGCCATCTGCCTAGAGAGTCTCCACCTCCATGATTCCTGCACTGCTGCTCAATTCTGTGGCCCTGTCCAATTCTGTGGCTCTGTCCATGCAGCTCCTCCCTTGTGTTAAGGCCACAGCTTCAGTTCCAAAGCTCCACTCCCTCAGGTCCATGAGTCTACCACTACCACTGGGCCCACAGCTCTACCCCTGAGGCTGAGACTCCAGCTGCCCCAAGACTACACCTCTCAGGCTCACCACCACCCCTGGGCCTGCCACTCCTCCCCTAGGGTTTCTCCACTGCTGCAGGGCCCTGGGACTCTGTGGGCAAGATAGCTTCACCCAGCTGCCATTGTGTCCTCTGTGAGGAGACCTGAGCAGAGTGATCCCCAACCTCTATGGAGAAAATGTCAAATCTTATCCACCCTCCAACTCAAAATTCCAACACCAGCCTGGGGAACAACTCACCTCTCTGTTCTAATATCATCCAGGGCTCGCTTGAACTGTGACATCAGAGGGTATAGGACCAAAAGAACAGCTGCACTACAGGGCCTCAGGGCACCTGCCCCTCCCCTGCTAGGTCAACCTTCCAAAGTAAGACACAAAAGCTCCAGCTAGGGACCTTTCCTTCATCTCACTAAGTAGGAGAGCTCCCAGGAAAGAACAGGTGCACTGCAAACCTATCAACTCTGAACTGAGAGGATCCAGATAAGAAGAAACTAGCAAAAGAATTCTGACAACATGAAAAAAACAAAACAGCTAGACATCCTCCAAGGGGATCAAATGGATCTACAACAATGGACCTCAACCAAAAGGAAATCGTCAAAAATTTAGAAATGGAATTCAGGATATGGATGGCAAATAAGATAAATGAAATTGAAGAGAAAGTTGAAAGCATACACAAAGAAGCCAAAAAAAGATTTAAGGACATAAATGAAAAATAAATAAAAATTCATTAAAAAGCTAGACACCATAAGAAAAGCTATACTAGAACTTAAAACAATCAAAGAGTCACTTAAAGAATTTCAAAATGCAGCAAAAAACTTTAACAGACTAAACTCAAGCAAAGAAAGAATCTCAGGGCCTGAAGACAAAGCTCTCATACTAAGCCAGTTAATCAAAGATGCAGAAAAAAGAATAAGAAGAATGAAAAATCACCCAGAAAAATACGGGACTACATGAAGCAAACTAATATATGAATTATAGAGAGGGAAAAGAGAAAAAAGCAAAGATCATGGAAAATCTATTCTAGAGAATTAATGAGGAAAACATCCCTGTTATTGCCAGACTCCAGATCCAGATGTAAGATAATTATCAAACACTGAGAAGATTCATAACAAACAGGACACTCCAAGACACATAGTCATTATCTTGGAAAAATCAAAATGAAGAAGAAAATTCTATATGTTAATGATGAAAGCAACAACTAACTTACAAAGGAAAACCCATTAGCTAACAGCAGACATCTCAGCAGAGACCTTATAAGTCATAATGAATTGGGGCCCCCATTTTTAGCTTTCTTAAACAGCACAACTGCCAGCCAAGGATTTTGTATCCTACAAAACTAAGTTTCATAACTGATAGATAAATGAAGACTTTTTTTCCAGACAAGCAAACCCTAAGAGAATTTGTCACAATTAGACCTGCCCTACAGGAAATACTCAAAACTACATTATACATGGAACAGCACACTAGATACCCACCAAGATAAAAGTGGGTAAAGTTAAAGCTCATGGTTCTTACAAAAGCACAAGAGGTAAACAAAAACAATAAGGTAACACCCAGTATTATGAAAAATACTATGTCTTACATAGCAATACTAATACTTAATATGAACAGTCTGATTGCCCTATTTAAAAGACACAGACTGGCTGAATGGATGAAAATACACAATCCAAATATTTACTGTCTACAGGAAAGACATCTAACCCACAAGGACTCAACAGACTCATGATGAAGGGATGAAAAAGAAATATTCCACACTAATAAAAACCAAAAGAGAATAGGTGAGCAATTCTCATTTTGGATAAAACTGGCTTTAAATCAACAATGGTTAAAAAAAAGAAGACAATGATGGTCATTATATGATAAAGGGAGCAATTCAACTAGGAGAAATAATAATTCTAAATATATATGTACCTAACACAGGAGCTAATTGCCAGGGCTTCAACACCCCACTGACAGTTGACAGATCATCAAAGCAGAAAATTAATAAAGAAACACTAGACTTAAATGGGTATCTAGAATAAATGGACCTAACAGACATTTACAGAATATTCTACTTAAAAACTACTGAATATACCATCTTCTTATTCACACATGGGACATTCCCCAAAACTGATGATACCTTAAACCACATAGTATCTCACAGCACATTTTAAAAAATCAAAATCATACCATATTATCTTCTCAGACCACAGTGGAATAAAACTAAAAATCAGTTCCAAGAGAAACATTCCATTCAACACAAAGTCAATCTGTAGATGAATGATAAAATTAAGATGGAAATCGAAAGACCCAAATAAGCTTAATCAGGAATGAAAAAAGGCTAAATGTATGGCTCATGCCTATAATCCCAGCACTCTGGGGATCCAAGGCAGGAGGCTTACCTGAGGTCAGAAGTTCTAGATCAACCTGAGTAAGAGCAAGACCTTGGGCTTACTAAAAATAGAAAAATTCAGACAGGTATGGTAGTGCTTACCTGTAGTCCCAGCTACTTAGGAGTCTGAGGCAAGAGGATCACTTGAGCCCAGGAGTTTGAGGTTTAACTGAGCTATGATGATGAAACTGCACTCTAGCAGGGTTAACAGAGTGAGATTCTGTTCCTAAAAAAAAAAGAAAAGAAATTTTAAAATAATTATTATAACTGATACCACAGAAATGCAAAATATCATCCATGAATACTACAAAAATTTTGATGCACATAAATTAGTAAATGTAAAGGAAATGGGAAAATTCCTAGAAATACTCAGCCTCTCAAGACTCAACCAGGAAGAAATAAAAATCCTTAACAGACCAATAATTAGTACTGATAGTGAAGCAATAATAAAAAACAAAACTCTCTCAATGAAAGAAGCCCTGGACAAGATGGATTCACAGCTGAATTCTACTAGACCTAAAAAGAAGAATTGGTATCTATCCTCCATAATATCAAGGAGGAGGGAATCCTCCCTGGCTATTTCTATAAAGCCAGTATCACCTTGAAAAAGACACATCAAAAAAGAAAGCTAGAGACCAATATACCTTACGGATATAGATGCAAAAATCCTCAACAAAATGCTAGCAAATCAAATTCAACAGCACATCAAAAAATAATTCACCATGATCAAGTTGGTTTCATCCCAACTTGCAAGGATGGTTCAGCATATGTAAATCAATAAACATGATTCATCTCATAAACAGAAATAAAATAAAAATACCATATGACCATCTCCATACATACACAAAAAAAAGATTTCATAAAATTCAACCTTTCATGATTAAAAACTCTCAAGAAAGTAGACATAGACGGTACACATCTCAAAATTATAAAAGCTATATATCACAAACCCACAGTCTACATCATACTGAATAGGGAAGAATTCAAAACATTCCCCTTAAGAACTAGAACAAGATAAGGACGTCTCCTGTCACCACTTTTGTACAACATAGTATGGAAGTCCTAGCCAGAACAATCAAGCAAGAGAAAAAATAAAAGATATCCAAATAGAAAAACATGATGTTAAACTATCCTTGTGTATCATTAATATGATCTTGCATTAATAAAACTCTAAAGATGCCACCCAAAGACTCCTAGAATTGATAAATAAATTCAGCAAAGACTCAGGTTTCAAAATCAATGTACACAAATCAGTAGCATTTCTATACGCTAATAACAGTCAAGCAGAGAGTCAAATAAAGGACTCAAGACCATTCACAATAGCTACAAAGAAAATAAAATATTGAGGTATATAATTAATGAAGGAAGTGAAAGATCTCTACATGAGAACTATGAAATACTAAGGAAAGAAATCACAGATGACACAAATAGAAAAACATCTCATGCTTACGGATTGGTAGAATCAACATTGTAAAACTGTCCATATTGTCCAAAGTGATTTATAGATTCTATTTATAGATTCTATCCCCATCAAAATACCAACATCATATTTTACAGATTAAGAATATCATAGGGCACTGGCATCATATACTGAGAGTGGCAGGTTCAAACTCAGCCCCAACCAAACTGCAACAACAAAAAAAAAATAGCCGGGCGTTTCAGCGAGTGCCTGTAGTCTCAGCTTCTTGGGAAGGTGAGGCAAGAGAATCGCCTAAGCCTAAGAACTGGAGGTTGCTGTGAACTGTGACTCCATGGCACTCTACTGAGGGTGACAAAGTAAGACTCTGTCTCTAACAAAAACAAAAAAAAGAATAAATATCAATAATTCCACACTACCTTTAGAAGAGCCCAAACAGCCAAAGCAATATTCAGCAAAAAGAACAAATATGAAGGCATCACATTACCAGACTTCAAATTATACTACAAGGATACAGTAGTCAAAACAGCATGGTACTAGTCTAAAAGTTGAGACATAGACCAATGGAACATAATGGAGAACCAAAATACATAGGTTGATTCACCTACAACCAACCAATCTTTGACAAAGCAGATGAAAATGCACAGTAGGGAAATGAAGCCCTATTTAATAATGGTGCTGGGAAAACTGCATAGTCACATGGAGAAGGATGAATCAGGACCCCTGTCTCTCACCATATATAAAAATCAATTCAATTATATCAACATGGATAAAAGTCTTAAATGTAAGGCACGAAGCTATAAAAATTCTAGGGAAAAATATAGGAAAACTCTTCTAGACATCGGCCTAGGCAAAGAATTTATAACTAAGACCCCAAAGGCAAAAGCAGCAAAAAGAATAATTAAATGGGATTTGGTTAATTTAGAAAGCTGTGTGCAGCAAAGGAAATAATCAACAGAGTAAATAGACATAATTAAATGGGATTTGATTAATTTTAAAAGCTTCTGCACAGCAAAGGAAATAATCAACAAAGTAAAAACAGACAAACTACAGAATGGGGAAAAAAATCACAAATTATACATCCCATCAAGAGCTAATGTCAAGAATCTACAAAGAACTAAAAAAATCAGCCAGAAAGAAACAACTCCATTAAAAGTGGGCAAAAGACATGAATGGAAATTTGTCATAAGAAGATAGACAAATGGCTAACAAACATGAAAAAATGTTCAACATCACTACTCATGCAGGAAATGCACATTACAACCACAGTGAGATATCACCTTACCCTGTCAGAATGGCCATTATTAAAAAGTCCAACAACAGTAGATGCAGCATGGATGCAAAGAGAAAAGAACATTTATACACTTTTGTGGGACTGCAAATTAGCACAACCTCTATGGAAAATAGTATGGAGATCTCAGAAAAATAAATGTAGACATCATTCAATCCAGCAATCCCACTACTGGGTATCTACTCAACGGAAAAGAAGTCATTTTATCAAAAAGACACTTGCACTCAAATGTTTACTGCAGCACAATTTACAATCACAGAGATGTGAAATAAACCTCAGAGCCCACCCATTCATGAGTGCATTAAAAAACTGTGGGTATGGGTGTGTATACACACACACACACACACACACACACATCATGGAGTACTACTCAGCCATGAAAAGGAAGAAAATGATGTCTTTGCAGCAACTTGGATGAAATTGGAAGTCACTGTAATAACTGTGAGCTGATTGACGGGCACACAAAGGCACAAAGAGATGTAAAGGATGTTGCAAATCAAGAAAGGAGAAGGGACAGAGGAAGGGAGGGGTAAAAACCTCCCTATCAGGTGTGAACAACGTTCGTGTATGTGATTGGCACATTAAAAGCCATGACTTAAGCATTATAAAAAGTATCCATGTAACAAATAAAAGTATTTTCTCAAAATAAAAAAAGGTCCAGTCAGCAATACCTTCAAAGTCTATCCCAAATAAACTCCTCCCCAATGTCTATTGATAACCCTAGCCCAAGCTACCAGCATTTATGTTAATTATTCAAATAATACCCTGGTGGTTCCCTTGCCTCTACCTTTGTGCCTTACAATATATTGTCCACAAATCACCCAGAGTGTTGTTTTTTTTTTTTTAAGTTAACTCACATCCTTTAAATCTCTCCAATAACACAATGTAGTGACTAAGAGCATAGAAGCAGAGAGTAGGCATTTTGGGGTCAAATCCCAGTTTCCTCACTTGGGCCCCATGCCTTAGTTTTCTCCTCTGTAAAATGGGGATATAATAACAGATGCCTACCTCCTAGGTTTGTTATGATGTTTGAATGAGTTTGTATTTATATAACACATATATGGGGGTCTGGTGTTACACGACTGGTGTTATGATAAATAACATAGTGTCCTACCTTTCTCAGAACAAACACACAAGCCCTTTTTCTCACTTCTCCTTTGCTCTACTGCAGACAACTTGGCCAGTCTGCTTTGGAAGGAGGAGCTGAACAATGAGCATGTGGAGCCAACTTTTACCTCTGCTACTGTCACCAATGCAAGCATGATTTATTTCCTCACTTCCTTTCAGGTCTCTGCTCAAAATCTACCTCCCCAACAAAGTTTTCAGTGAACACAATTAAATTAGCAACCTTGTCCCCCATGCTCCTCCACCTTTTTTTCTTTATTCTTCTCCCTATTCCTCACCACTTTCTAACACAGTATGAATATCCTTGTCTGTTTTATTCTTTCACTATAGCATAAGCTCATTAATGAGAGAGTTTTTTCCTTTTTCTGCTCTGTTGACAGCTAAATCTCAAATGTCTAGAATAGTACCTGGCACATAATGGTCATTCAGTAAAGATTTACTGAATTAATGAATCAGTGAATCAACTGAAGGCTGGAAGGAAGCTCTTTGACTATGTCACCAGGCCATGAAGAAGTACAAAGTAGGAAAGCAGCAGCAGGAATTGAGGGAACAGGTGGTATAATGCAAGCGACACAGTGATTAGAGTCAACAATATGAGGTAAGAGAGAGAAGACATTTGAGGAAATTATCTGGAGATACTAGGCAAGGTGAAAGTCTGAGTAGGATAGTGGTGCTCAAAAGCAGAATGGATATCCCCAAAGGATGAATCGGTTTGGGGAAGAATACAACAAACCTAAGTTATAAGAAGCAGACAAACATCTCTATGTGACCCACTTAGCAGGCAGTTGGAAATTTGGCTTTACTAATGGGAGAAATCAGTACTAACTGTAGTTTGGAAAGTTACCAAGACAGACTGTCATTCAAAGTCAAAAGATTGAATGAGGCATCCGAAGGGACAAAAATATATAATCACAAAACAAGATGGAGACAAACCTGAGGCGACATCCATCCATTGTAAGTGTGCAGAGGAAGGAAAAACTAGCACAGGAGATGGGTAGGAAGGAAACAGATAAAAAGGATGTCTTCTAAAAGTACTGAGATGCACGCCAAATAAAGG
Source organism: Otolemur garnettii (assembly GCF_000181295.1). NCBI lineage: Eukaryota > Metazoa > Chordata > Mammalia > Primates > Galagidae > Otolemur > Otolemur garnettii. Next base: position 3,133,415 of record NW_003852465.1, read on the forward strand.
CAACTCCTAAAATGAAATAAATTGCATCAACCAGAAAAACGTTTTAAATCCTGTCAAAAATCACTAAAATAGAAGTTGCAGAATATAGGAATTTCAGGCCTCCTGCAAAGATTGAGAAAATGGGGCATTTTCGCCTGCCAGTCTAGAAACAAAGAGATCCTCCAGGCTCTTTCTCCATCTTCCAGATGAGTTCAGCCTCTAATGCATTTCTCAAGACCCACAGGACCTCTGTATGTGTGGTACAGCTGGTTATACTTTCATTATCTCATTGCCCTTTGCCTTGGCTTTCAAAACTCGTTTCTTTAATAATACTCTAACTAGTTTTACAAGGTCTCATTCCATTAACACTTCTTTGTTCCAGTAATGTAATTATTTTGCAGCCACTGCTTTTCCCACGGTCTCTAGCTGGAAGCTTCTGTTTTCTGTGTAAAGATGCTACTCAATTTTATGCTGGGGTTACATCCCAACAAGCCCACCATGAATTGAAACATCCTAAGTCAAAAATGCATTTAACATGCCTGACCTACTGAACTTCAGAAGCTTAGTCTGGCCTACCTTAAAGGTGCTTGGATCACTCAACATTAGCTTAATTCATAAGTCATGTCATCATAAGTTAGGGGCCGCCTGTATTACCAGCAGTATCTTCAGAATCGAATACCTCTTCCTGCCTTCTCCACCTTTTGGTGTAAGAAATTATCCTTTCTTCCTATGAAGGTCCCCAACAATAAATGATTCATGATGTCAAATACCCACATATTTTGTACCTAACAAGCTATCTTAAGCAGTGATGGAAATGGTAATTATTTACTCTGGGAGCTCTGTCAAGGTCACTGTAAGATCATTGCTTTGCCGGTAAATTGGACTAGAAGGTCCTTCCTTCTCTACTATTGATCTTTCAGGTGAATTACCCCCCAAAACTTTCCAATGTGCTATTGGCTAATTCATTGCCAGTGCAATATACGTATATTAAAGTTGCATGAGAACAGCTTACATTTTATTTGTAATATGTTTTAGATGCACAAACTCAAAATTTATGGCAATGCTCCCAAGCAACATAATATAGATGAAAAAATACAATTCCCAATGTAATATTCAGTGTTCGTAAATATGCCATCTTGGAAATTACAACAAGCAATGTAGAAAGTAAGAAAATCAATAGACTCTGGACACTAATACTGTTTCTCAGGGCAAAGGTCTATCTTGCATGGCAATAAATACACCTCAGTCCTTATAAGGAATGTTGTCCTATGATGAAATAATGCCCATACCATTGACACCATTTATGCTGTAATCCCCCAGTGCATGGGCACACAAGGTGGGGGCAGGTCTTCATAGCCACTAACCCACACATCATCACACCAGAGCTGTGGTTAAGGTGGTGACAGTACAGGCATGGTGGTAGTACAGTGTCTGGAGGCCTGAACAGAATGGGGCATGCCTCTGCTGACGTTGTACTCTCAGTTAATGGAAGATGAAGTCCATTTAACTTTTGAAATTGGCTTTTTAAAAAGTTTGACATATACCTATTGTATGGATACATCTATACATGACTCATTGTCCAGGACATTGTGGCTTCAGTCACTCATTCGTATCCATTCATTGCACACCCACCTCCACGTGCCTGTCACCATGACAGACTCTGGAAAGTGTCAGTGAACAAGAATGTCATAGTCCTGATGTGACACAGTCGACCATCCAGGCAGACTCAGCAAGTGGACAACAGAACAGGGACCGACTGCGTTGTCTCCACACAGAACACGAACGGGAGAACTGCTGAGGGACCTTTGTAAATTCATGGATTTATTCAGAGGCATCATCTGGCTCATATATAGTGGCTATTTAAGAACACTAACTATACAAAAAAAAATAAATAAATAAACAATCCTTGCCTATGATTCTCTGTATACTAAAAGAGAGAAATAGTCATTCAATGGCCTTAGAAAAAAACAGTCCAGAGGGCAACACTGGTAAGTAGTGTGTAGGGACATAGTAGAGATGTGCAGTGACAGTGACCTCCTTTCCTGCTAGTGTGTCAGTCCAGTTAGGCCGCTGTAACAAAATACCTTAGACTGAATAATTTACAAATGATAGACATCTATTTCTCACTGTTCTGAAAGCAAAGAAGTCCAAGATAAAGACGCCAGTAGATTCAGTGTCTGGTGAAGATCCTCTCCTCATAGCAGGTGTCATCTAGGTGGAAGGGCAGGATGGAAACGCGAATAAAGGGCCACCAAGCTCCTCCAGGCCTCTTGTATCAGGGCACTAATTTATGACCCAGGGTCTCCTAAAGGCCCCAAATCTTAACACTATTCCATTGGGGTTCAAGTTTCAACATATGAATTGGGGGCAGTGGGATACACACATACTCCAACCACAGCTCTCTCACTAACACCATACCCCTAACCCACTGCTCCTGTCTTAGGGTATTTGCTCAGCCGCTTCCTCTGACCTGGATACTTTCTCCCAGATGTCTGCACAATCAACTCCCCTCTTTACATCCAGGCTTTGTTCAAACCGCTTGCAGTGAAGCCTTTCTTGGCCACACTAGAAAGCCCTGCAACACACTGGCCCCTGGCTTTTTTTTTTTTTTTCAAATCAATACGAGGGTACAAATGTTTAGGTCACATTTTTTCAATTCTAAGGTAAATTTCACGTTGCTGTTGAGCTCTTCACCCAGTGGGCGGGCTTAACACCCTCACATTACATATGAGGTAAGATCTCGCCAATCACCCTCCCTCCTTACCCTCCCTCCCTACCCTCCCCTCTCCTCTTCCCTCTCACTTTGTGTTTTATCCTTCATGTGGGCGTGTAGTTGTTTACATGTTGGTTTCATAGTGTTGAGTACACTGGACACATTTTTTTCCATTCTTGAAATACTTTACTAAGAAGTATCTCCATCCAGGTAAACATGAAAGATGTAAAGTCTCTGTCTTTTCTTCTGGCTGAATACACATACCATGGTTTGTTAATCCACTCATGGCTTGATGGCCCCTGGCATTGCTAATCGGCTCATCCTGCTCCACATCCTCTTCCCCCCCCCCCCCCAGCATTTATCACCTTTCAACATGCTCAATAATTTATTTCCATACTGCGTTTCCTGTTATTGCTGGTGCTCCCCTGTTAGAATGTAAGCTCCACAAAGAGAGAGATCACACCAGTCATGTTCTGCAGGGCACGACATGCCTTTTTCTCTCTGACAGCTTTTCGGATTTCTTTCTCTGTTTCTTTCATTTTCAGCAGTGTGGCCATTACATGCTTAGGTTAGGATTATCTTTTTTACTCCCATTTGAGACTTGTTGGACTTCTTTGGCATATGGGTTGAGTTTTTGATCAAATTTGGAAAATCGGATGACAGTATTTTTAAAATATTTTTATGACCATTCTCTCTTTTCTGCCTTTTTAAGCTTTCATTTTGTATATGAGAGATTCCTTGATGATTTCCCGCAGGTTATTAAAGTTTTATTTATTTTTAAATATTTTTTCTCTTTGTGGTTTAAATAGTTTTATTTACCCATCTCCAAATTGATCCTGTTTTCTGTCATGTTCAACCTGCATTAATCCCATGCAGTGATTTTCTTTTCAGTGATTATATTTGTCAGTCCTAGGATTTTTTTTCTTTTGGGTTTTTTGTTGTTGTTGTTTTATTTTGTTTGTTTTTGTATTTTTTGTTTGTCCATTGTTTTAGAGATGGGGTGTCACTTTGTCACTCAGGCTGGAATAGTAGTGCCATCATAGCTCACCACAGGCTTGAACTCTCAGACTCCAGCCATCTTCCTGCCACAGCCTTCAGGTAGATGGGCTACGGGCATGTGCTGCCACATCTTGCTAAATCTTCTAATTTTTGTAGAAGTGAGATCTCTCTGTGTTCCTCAGGCTGGTCTGAAACTCTTCAGCCTTCTGAAGTGATGGGATCATAAGCATGAGACGCTGCACCCTCCCAGGTTTTTTTCTAGAGTTTCCAGATCCTTCCTTAAATTTCCTACCACTTTACCTTTTGTAGATTTTTAATGAAAATAATAAACTTAACAAGATTCATAGAGAGAGAGAAACTACAAATTTCCAATATCAGGAATGAAAACAGAGACTTTACTACACCATCCCTTAGACACTAAAAGGATGATATTATGAATAATACTCAGCTACTAAATTTGACAAATGGAATGAAATGTACACATTTTTGGGAAACACCACTTCCTAAAATTAAACAAGTAGAAATATAAACTCTGAATAGCCTCATATCTGTTAAAAAAAAATTGATATTGTCATCTAAAACCTTTTCACAAAGCAAACTCAAGGCCTGTATGGCTTCACTGGTGAACTCTATCAAACATTTTAAAATACTGAAATAATACCAAATTTAAATCAAATTTTTCAGAAAGTAGAAGAAGAATAAACACTCTCAATTCACTTTATGAGTTCAGCATAATGCTGATACCCAAACTGGCAAATTCATTCCAAGAAAACCAATATACCATAAGATCATACATATAAAATTCCTCAACAATACTAGTGCAAATCAAATCCAACAAAATGTAAAAAATAGAAGATAGCACAATACATGGCATTTATCCCATTAAAGCAAAGTTCATTCAGCAATCAATGTTATTCACAACAGTACTAGAGTTTTTAAACTATATGATCATCTCAATATGCTGAGAAAAATCATGGCACAAATCAACATCCATTCATATATAATGGTGAAAAATTAATGCTTTCCCCCTAACACTGAAAACATCAAGGATGTCCACTCTCACTACTTCTATTCCTGAATAAGAGATCTTAGATTATGAAATAAAACAGGATATAAAACATTAAAATTTCAAAGAAAGAAAGCTGTGCATATTTTCAGACCACTTGGTTGTACATGTAGAAAATCCAAAGGAATTTATATACCTCTCCCTAATAAGTGACTTTAGTGAAGTTGTAAGATACAACATCAATATACAAAAAGATCAATTATATTTTTATAGAAGAACAACATATAATTTAACAAAATTAAGATAAAAATTTAGCAAATATTGCAAGCATAAGAATATTTAGAAGTAAGTTTAATTTTTTAAGGCAAGCATGAAACAAAGTTTATTGAGGAAGAGGAGGATGGTTTACAGAGTAAGAAAGTTTATGAAGCAGGATACATTCTCCATAGTCAGAGAACAGGCCTCCATTGCCAGGGCAAGTAGGCAAAGAGGCCAGTAAGTGTAGTTTTTAAAAGATGTAATACCTTTAACACAGAAAACTATAAAACACTACAAAAGAAATTTTTAAAATCTAAATGAGAGCTGGACATGGTGGCTCATACTTGTAATGCCAGCACTTTGGGAGGCCAAGGCAGGTTGACTGCTTGAGCTCAGGAGTTTGAGACCAGCCTGAGCAAAAGCAAGACCCAAAGACCTACCTGAGCAAGAGTGAGATCCAGTTTCTACTAAAATTAAAAAATCTAGCCAAGTTTTGTGAGGATTGCTTGAGCCCAAGAATTTGAGGTTGCTGTGAGCTATCATACCAAAGCACTCTACCCAGGGTGGCTGAGTAAGACTCTGTCTCCAAAAACTAAAAATAAATAAATAAAATAAAATAAAATCTAAATGAGTATATGCTAAGGAATGAAAGATTTCAGTAAGATGTCAACACTAGGAAAATTAATCCGTACTTCCAAATCAATCTAAATCAAAATGCCAGTGGGCTTTTTTATAAAAATTAATAATCTGATTCCAAATTGTGTATGGAAATGCACAGGATAAGATGGCCAAAATTATCTTGAAAAAGAAAGACTTGTACTACCTTATTTCAAGACTTATAATAAAATTATAGTCATAAAGAGAGTGAGGTATTTGCCTGGATACAGACAAATAAACAGCAGAATGAAAGAAAAACAGGCCCACATGTGTATAGTTAGTTGATTTTGACAAAGATGTCAAGGTAATTTATTAAAGGAATAGACAGGTAAACAGATAAATGATAGAAAGAAAAATAAACACCAATTCTTACCTTCTGGTAAGAAGAAGACCACAGATAAATTCAAAATGAATCATAAATATAAACATAAAAGATAATACTATAAACCTTTTAGAGGAAAATAAAGGATAAAGTCTCTACAACCTCAAGCTAGGTAAATATTTCTAATATAAAACACACAGAAACTCATTTTAAAAATGGTGTATTGGACTTCATCGAAATTTAAAACTTGTTCTTCAAAAGACACTACTGAAAAAAAATGAGAAGTCGAGCCTCAGGCTTGCAATACAAATATCTAACAAAGATTGGATTTTGATATGCAAGAGAACTCCTACTATGTATAAATTAATAATAAAAAATGACAAAGAATACAATAAAAATATGGGTAAAAATTTGAACAAATATTTACCAAAAAAATGTATAAATGACTGATAAGCACTTGAAAAGATACTCAACATAATTAGTCACTCAGGGAAATGCAAATAAAACCACATTGATATCATTTCACATTCATTCAAATGTTTTAAAACCACAAAAACTGACAATAGTAAGTGCTGGTAAGGATGTGCAGCTACTAAAATCCTCATACTTTGCTGGCAGTAGTAGGAAATGGAACAACCACTTTGGAAAATATTTTGAGAATTTCTTTCAAAGTTAAATGTATGCTACTGTGTGGTCTAGCAATTTCATTTCCATACAATCCACATCTAAGAGAAATAGTAATAAAAGGATATGTTCATAAAAAATAAATGTTCCTTGCAATAGTCCCAATCCATCAACAGATAAACAAATAGACAAATTGTGCCACATTGATAGCAATGAAATATTTCAGCAATGAAAAAGGACAAGCCATACAACATGGATGAACCCTGTGGCTCAACAATCCATTTCCAGGTATAGACCCAACAATATATACCTTGCTGTTTATATGTGCACCAAAATACAAGACAGGAATGTTCATAGCAACATTACCCTAGTAGTCAAAACCCAGAATAAATTCAAATGAGCTTCAAGAATAGAAATGAATAAATGGGAGCATATTCACTTAATAAAAATGTATAAAAAGAAATTTTCAAGAATCCCATTTGCAATAGCTAGCAAAAAAAAAAAAAAAAAACTACTTAGGAATAAATTTAACCAAGTAAGTGAAATACTTACACACACTAAAACTCTAAAATATTGATGAAAGAAATTAAAGAAGACATAAATAAATGGAAAGATATCTTATGTTCATGGATTAGTAGAATTAATATCATTAAAATGATCATACTACCTAAAGTGAGCTGCAGAGTCAATGCAATACCTATCAAAATTCCATTTTTCATAGAAATAGAAAAAAAATCCCAAAATTCACATGGAACCATCAAAATATTCTGAATAGCCAAGGAAATCGTAGGCAAATAAAACAAAGCTAGAAGCATCACACTACCTGATTTCAAATCACACTACAATACTATAGTAATTAAGACATAATGATACTGCAATAAAAATAGATATGTCAATCAATAGAAGAAAATAGCCCAGAAATGAACCCACTTATGTACAGTCAATTGATTTTTAATGAAAGTGCCAAGAACATACAATGGAAAAAGGACAGCCTCTTCAATAAGTGGTTTGGGGAAAATTGGATAATTACATGTAGACGAATGCAACTGGACCCTTATCTCACACTATATGCAAAAATCAACTGTACTAAACACTTAAACACAAGACCTAAGACTGTAAAACTACTAGAAGAAAATAGGATAGAAAAACACACAACAACGGTCTGGGCAGTAATTTTTTGGATTTGACCCCAAAAGCATAGAAAGCAAAACAGACGGGATTATATCAAACTAAAAAGCTTCTGCACAAAAAAGGAAACAATTAACAGTGTGAAGAGATGTCCTATAGATTGAGAGAAAATACTTATAAGCCACATATCTGATAAGGGGGGGTTATCCAAAATATTTAAGAAACTCAATAACAAGAAAACAAGTAACATTTTCAAAATAGGCCAGGGATATTGCTCACAAAAACACATATAAATAGCCAACAAATATTTGAAAAAATATACAACATCACTAAGCATCAGGGAAACATCAAAACATAATATCTGTTGTAACAGAATAGCTATGGCCAAAAAATAATAAAAATAATTTGGTGAGGGTGTGGAGAACAGAAAACTGTTGTACACTGTTAGCAGGCATGTAAATTCCCAGCCATTATAGAAAACTGTATGGAGGTGCCTCAAAAAATTAAAAATAGAACTACCATATCATCTAGCAAGCCCACTTCTGAGTATTTACCAAGCCATTTTGTCAACAAGCTGTCTGCACTGCCATGTTCATTCCAGAACTACACACAGTACTCAAGTTTTGGAATCAGTCTAAGTGCCCGTCAATAGATGAATGAACAAAGAAAACACACGATGGAATACTATTCAGCCTTTGAAAGGAAGGAAATTCTGTCATATGCAACAGCATGGATGGAATTAGAAGACATAATGGTAAGCGAAGGAAGCCAAAGACAAATACCACATGCTTTATGTAAAATCAAAATCAATCAAATTCAGAGAATTAGATAGTAGAATGATGTTTAAAGAAGCTGGGGGGCAGGGGGAGGCAGAGATAAAGGTCAAAGATGACAGAGTCTCAGACTAGGGGGATAAGGTGCTTTGTGGAAATCTATTGCACAGGGTAGTGAATATCACCAATAATTCTTAGCATTTCAAAATCACTAAGAGTAAATTTCAAACGTTCTCACCACAAAAAGGCAAGCATTTGAAGTGATGAATATAATTATCTTGACTTAATTATTCCACACCATATTCATAAATCATAGCATTACTTTGAACCCCATAAATATATAGTTATAAATTTTCCATTTATAATAACATTTTTTAAATATTTTAAAAGTGTAAATTGTTATATGCAACAATAGGAATGACTCTCCAAGCACAGTGTTGATGGCAAGAAGCCTCTGTACAATTCTGTTCACAGGACATTCAAAAATATACAACAAAAAACTGAAAAATGAATATGTGATTATCGAATTTTGCCTAGTGGTTCTAAGTAGGGGGAGGTATAAAGGAAGATTCTGGAGGGTATGAATGGCCTCCACACTGATCTGGATCATGATTCCAAGACTATGGGGTGTTTCCTAAGTCATTAAGCTGTACACTTAAGATTTCTGCACTTTATAATGCAAAATTTTTACATTACTGTTTTAGTCCTACATACAGTATTCTAGGGAATATTAGTAGAACATGACATTCCTATTCTCTAGAGACTTACAATGTAAAGAGCTAAGGCTAACTTAAATACATTAAATAAAAATTAATATAAAGTAGGGCCAGGTGTAGCGGCTCACACTATAATGACAGCACTTTGGGAGGCCAAGGCAGGAGGATAGCTTCCAACCAGGAGTTCAAGGCTAGCCTGGACAACATAGTGAGACCTCACCTCTACAAAAAATTTAAAAAATTAGCCAGACATGGTAGCACACACCTGTAGTCCTAGTTACTCAGCAGGCACATGCAGGAGGATTGCTTGAACCTAGGAGTTCAAGATTAGTGAGTTATGATGGTGCCCCTACACTCCAGCCTAGGTGACAGACATTCTATGGATTGAAAGAAAATACAAGCTTTTCTGTTTTATCTCTTTAAAACAAAACAGAAAAGCAACAACAAAGTACATTTGTAGTATTGTGGAACTGCCTTAACCAATTTAATAAATAACCACAAACTTGGTAGCTTAAAATAACAGAGATTTACTTTCCCACTGTTCTGAAGTCCAGAAATCCTAAATACAGGTCTCAGTGAGCCACACTCCTATGGAAGGCTCCCAGGAGGCTCCTTCCTCATCGCTCCTGCCATTCCCTGGCTATGGCAATCCCTCCCTCCCTCTGTCTTCACATGGCCTTCCTCCCTGTATGTGTCTCTCTGTCCTCTCCTTTTGTTATCAGGACACTGAATTGAGAGCTCACCCTAGTACTGTGGGACCTCACTGTAATTAGTTATCTCTGCCAAGACCCTACTTACAAACAAGACCACAGCTTTGGGATTCTAGGTAGACATGAGTCTGGCCGGGACACTACTCAATCTACTCCTCCAAACAATTTTAAGTCTAAATTAAGTGCTGAATTGTTCAGCCATAGGAATTCAGAGCAAGATGTGATCACCAGATCTAAGAAATTTCAAGATGACATCACGGGAGAGAGAGCCTCTGAATTCTGCAGTGGAACCCGGGCAAGATCCAGGGGCCCTGGCAACGGAAGGGGTGCGGCGGAGAGGAGGCCTTGACTGACAGGGAGAGTTCTGGCTGAACAGTGCAAGAAAATAAGATTGAATAAATACAGGGAGCCAAGTGATGAGAGTCCTTGAAAGCCTGGCAGATGAATTTAGACTTGGTCCAATAAGAAATAGGAAATGACCATAAATTCTCAAGCAGGGAAGTGACATGGTGACAGCAGTGTTTCAGGAAGATTATGTTGGTGACAGACTGCTCGATGGATTGGACGCAAAAGGAGCTTGAAGGCTGATGCTTTTTGTCTTTCCTGTGCTGGATGAAAGCAGGGCAGCAAAGAGATATGGAGTTTAGTTTGTTAAAAAAAGAAAAAGAAAAGCACCATGACAATTACTCTCCCAAATTTTAATAAACTACCTGAACTCATTCTGAAATGGAAAAGTAGCCCAAGGGGCACTGCCTTAGAAAAGGTGAATTGCTTTCCTTGGTTCGAAATTCAAGTTTGGGGGAGAAGGAGCAAGAGCTTGCCGCATTCCAGCACAAACGTCACCTGAGACCCTGTTAGGAAGAACCTGGGGTCTCCTCCCAGAGCTCCGGAACCATAATCTGCGTGTGTAACAACATCCCACAGGAGATTCACATGCCTTTAAACTTCATGCTGAATCATGAGGTGCGTTGCCACAGTACCTTTCTGTTGAACTTGTGCAGTTTATGAAAAACGTGGATCCACAACTGTTGAAACTGTTAACTTCAAAACCAGTTATGAACCTTGGGTTTCCTACAACGAGGCTGTCACGTTGAGATGCTCACCAGTCCCAGAGCTGTGGCCCTTGTTCACCCAACCTACACCTCCTGGGGAATAACTGTTACACGGATGAGATGGAGGCATCTGGTCGCCTTGTGAAATGTGTCACTTAGCACACACAGCTGAAATTGAGACATCTGTTTGTCTCCCCGCCACCCTGTGGACTCTTGCTCTGGAGTGACACTTTTTGTGTCATTTGAAATACATCTTCATACTGCAGTGCACACGCATGAGAAAAGAAAAAACCAGACTCATGCAGATAATGGAAAATCAGCAGACCATCCACTCGTCCAGAGCCGGGGCAGGACCACTTGCCTCCAGAATATGGTTCCAACACAGCTGAGCAACTTTGCCCTCTGGCATTCTACTCCCCAGCCACAAGTCAATGATCACCACAGGACATCATGAGAGTGAAAAATATTTGGTATCTGTCTTCTCTGTGCCTAGGTTGGTAGGAAGAACTGAGTGTCAAGTTCACATATCAGAGCAGAGCTTCTCAAACTTCACCATGTACACATTTTGTGGATCTTGTTTAAATACAGGCTCTGCATCAGGAGGTCTGAAGTATGGGCTGAGATCCTGCCTTTCCAACAGGCTCACGGGCAAAGCTGATGCTGCTGTTCTGAGGACCACACTTTAAGTAGCCAGGTCACGTGGTTGGCCAATTCACATCACACAAGTAGATACAGTGATGGCAAAATGGAATCATGTAGAAATATCTCTGTGAGTGGGAAGAAATAAAATCAAAGATAGGAAGAGACATGAACAGGCTTTCAAAGAAGAACAGAAAAGGTAGTTTTAAAAAAGGAATCTTATTTTTTTAAAAAAGAACTGATAGAGATTTTTTAGAAAGTAAAAACAGTTTACAAATATTAGTACTGGGTTAGTCCAGTAAGCTAGAATCTGGTCAGTAATACTTCTACCAGAGACGTCCACAGCCAGCTACTCTTGATGGGAATTTTCAAATCCCTGCGCCAGGAGGATGAGAGGGGAAAAAAATATTGACTCTGGCAGGCAAGATCTTCCTCACTGATCCTGGACATCTGGTCACTAAATCTTTCAGAAGGGCAGATTAGAGATAGTGAATTGAAAACCCCTCCAGCAGAGGCACCGATAGTGATTTTTAAATGAGGATGGAAGCTAGCCAATCTCTTGCCAACAGATCAGCAAAACCATATTACATATTCAGTCTTGCAAATAGAAACAAAAGAAAAAAAAATTTACTAGACTATATATTTTTTTTCAAGATCCTGAAGGGTTAGCAGGTCAGTAAAAAGAGTGGAATGAAGACTTAATGATCCACCTGGAACGCATTGTGACTCAACTGCATCAAGCAACCTTTAGTAGGTGACTTCCACGTCGCAATAGGAAATGCACATGGCCAGCTTAACATTGAAAGCAAGTACCCCGGATGTGAAAGGTGCTGCTCATGGGATAATGACTTGCTTAACTGAACAGTCAGCAATCAGCAGACCTTACACTTAGTTTTCAGCAAAGAAGTCACTCCACATACCCAGCAGCTACATATAGCTAGCTCATAACTCTATCTGAGGTTTTATGATACACCCTCATCAGGAACGGAGGGCAGGCCTAAACGCAGCCACAATTTGTCTTTCTGTAATGGTAACAAAAGGGGGGTGGGGAGCAAGGACAAGACAACATAAAAATCAAGGATCAATCAACTCAGGGAACTCTCCCCATGCCCTCATCCCTCCACTAACATGGGAAGCAGGTGACAGAATTTCATTAGCAACACAAGGTAACCTGTCAGTAAAACTCTATTTTCCAGTGGGAATGAGCTCTGCTTAAACTGAATGCTGAAAGGAATTTACATGCCTTCTTTTATATGCTGAATTTTTTACCCTACCTGATCCACTTGAAGTCTGAAAACAGGCCCTGACCTATTTTACTCTAGGGAGCACAGCAAAACATGACTGTGTTCCTGTGTTCCTGACCCTGCTCCCGCCTCACTCAACAGTGCTGACCCAGCTGACGGTGGGGGCCTGCAGCCTGCTCTCCCCTCTACCTCACCCTGACTCACCGTGGGAAGGTGGGCCTTAAACAGCAGAGAGGAATAAGAAGGGAACGAGCCATAAACTATTTTCTTTCTGTCCCTCCTGCTTTGCGCCCTGGGGCAGAGGCAGCATGCAGGACCACCTGGGCATTCAGATCCCCCCATCTCATGACATACTCAGAATGCAGTGCCCAGTCCAGATATAAAATTGATCAGGAGGCGTGTCCCCCAAAATAAAAAAATAACATATACTTGTGTCCAGAGCAGGAAATGGGGACCCCCGACAAGTGAAGCTGTGGCAGGAGGATGTGCAGACGGAGCCTGAGAAGCATGTCTGGGTTCAGACCCCCGTTCTGCCGGCTTTGACAAAAGATCGCCGTAGGTTACTTCTCTGAGCAGCTGTGTTCTAGTTTGTACAATATAGATAATAATGCTGACATCATAAATGTTTGAGAATCAGAAGACGGCATTTTAAAGTAGCTGACACATGGCCACTTTCCCTACAAAGTTTTTAAAAGGAGTCCAAAGCAGGAAAAGAAGATGAGAAGGGTACTTAAAATTGAGCCAACAACTGTTCACTTGTCATTTAAAAAAAAATTTTTAGGCCATCTTTGTCTTCATATTTTCTCCTTTTACAGACAAAAATGTCTGTAACTTTCTCTGATGTTCTACATTCCTTTGAGACTGCTCTTCATTATTTAGGCCCTATCGCTAAGGCATTCTAATTTTCTTAGATCTTTTAACATTTTATGTTTGAGAATTTTTATCGACCTTAGGATTTCTGGCAACATATTTGATGAACGAGATGACTGATTCTCGCCAGAGGTTAGGTTAGGTGTCCTCTTATCCAGCACACGAATTAAACTCTACTTGTAAAACGGTGAGGATTTTCTCTTTCAAAAGTAGGGCATTATTCCTTCCTGGCCGTGGGAACCAAAGCTCCTCTGTTCCTCCCAAGCACAGAGAGACAGCGCTGAACAGATTGTGAAGGCTGCTTTGGGGAAGCAAAGCAGCGAGTCTCAGCCCTGTGGCTTAGGGAGGGGTTCAGGCACTTGCCAGCAAAGCAGCAGACGCTGGCGTGTGGTGACAGCAGCGAGGCCGAGGCCGCAGCCTACCTCCCGCGTCCAGCACGCGGCGCTCCCGCAGGCCCCGCGCCCCCGGCCCCATCTGGCTCTTCTCCACAACAGCTTTGCTGACTTCACGTTCCCCGTCTGGGGCCTTCCTGCTATGGGCCACGGGGCCTTAGTTAGAGCGACTTTTCCCCCACCAAGGAGTTAATCGTACGTGTTTTCAACAATACAGCCATCTGGGCATCTGACACCAGTCACCAAGTAATTAGCGGGAAATGTTGCAACATACCAGGGATATTTAATAAATATTTCTGCAGCGAATAAATGAGGCTCAGCAGCCCCACGTTTGCTCACTTCAGAAGAGTGTAATGGAGAAGTTTCCTGTACTTCTCTGACCCCCCTCGGCACGCTTTGGAGGGCCCTGTTCTGTCCACCCTGCGTCGCATCCCCAGCGACCACGCCTTTCACTCCTCTCTCCCCTGCTCTGCAGTAATCTCTTCATTATCTCTGCTCCAAGCACCACCTGTATTCCAATAATTGCCAGTGTTTACTCCTAACCCACAGGGCTTTTCTCAGCAAACTTGAAACAAATCAAACTTTCTAATGTCCGTTTCTATCAGACATCCGTGGGCAGCCAACACCCCACACATCCTGCGCTGATCTCACTAGCTCCTCCCTGAAGTGCTCCCGCACCTTGGCATTGTCTCGGTTGGTGACCTCACCATCCACCCTCAAAACCCTCGGAATATTCCTCAGCTCCTCTACCTCCTGCTTCCATTCCCACATGCCAGTTTCCAACTTTACTGCCTAAGTATTACTGTATTTCACTGTGTCCCTTATCTTCCCTTCCAGTAGCCCCAGTTCTACCAGAGGCACCCCCTTACCTCCAGTCTGCAGCATGGCATTACCCACCCCCCCCCAATTCATCCCCTCGGGTCCTTCCTTCCAGCCCCCACAGAGAAGAGTGAGCGTAGAGGCACAAGCCTGACTCTGCTACGCTCTTGGTTGAAAACCTTCCAACAGTCCCTCCCCAATTAACCGTCAGCTCGCCCTAGGGAGTTATGAACCAAGTCACAGACGACACACTTTCCTGGACAGTCAGTTTTCCTCAAACACTTGGAAGGGCAAATTTCATTTTCATATGAAAATAAGCAGTATTATAGAATAGAGGACAAGGCCAAATTTGTCTTAAGCCTAATTATAACCCTTGGAAATTAAAAGTCCACTATTTTACACCTGCGTG
>NW_003852465.1:3148744-3148978 GCF_000181295.1 Otolemur garnettii
CCTGTTATTCCCAAGGGGTATCTCCCAGGTACTCCACAATGCCAATGCCCACAGGTTTGCATGTTTTATTTTCTATGGTAGTTCCAGAGCCGAAAAAGACCTGGCACAGAGTAGATATGTAAATATGTATTGAATGGATAAAGGAGCCACAAACTAACTAACGTGCCAGCCTAAGTCCTGCTAAGGCTAGATGGAACGGGAAAGTAGAAACCTGTGCTTTCTCTCTCTCTCTCT